>NC_028455.1:35213662-35333510 GCF_000263155.2 Setaria italica | reverse complement strand
TAAATTGCTCAATACATGAGCTGCGTTCGCCATTCTTGAAATAATATCCGTCTCCGCGTGTATATGCACGACTTGCATAGATCCCAGAAGGGGTCGAGGCTTAAGGCGAAGGCTCGCTCGTAATATAGCCACCCAGTAGCTTTGAGGGGACAATGCATTGCGAGGCGCGCATCCACGCCATCATGGAGTTCGACACCCAATACAATCATACGAAGGTTAATAAAGAGTAGCCAAGAACAATGTGCCTGCTTGAGAATCTATTCATGAGGGTACCGACACAAAACACTCGGCGAACTAGTGTTTGCCGACTAAACATTTGCCGTGTGCCGTTTGCCGAGTGTTACACTCGGCAAACGGTTCGCCGAGGGTATTCTGCCCTTCGCTGAGTGCCCCTGGCACTCGGCAATTTGCCTGTGTCCCGTAGTGATGGTCAGCAAGGCTTAGGAAAGGGGGCGGTACTACACCTCGAAAAGTTTTCCAGATCATTATGTCTTCATTGGCTTTGGCAGGAATGGATGAAGGAGGGGCCACATTGGGAGGGATGCGATATCCCTTTCTCCCAAGCTGATCGTAAACTTTTTACTGCAGCAACCATGATTACAATTGGAGACGACAAGAAAATATCATTCTGGGACAGCGGTTGGGTAAGTGGACAAAGGGCCAGAGACATGGCGCCGAACCCGTTTCGCATCTCTAGAAGAAAGAACAGGATGCTATACAATGCAGTGACTGCCGACGCATGGATACGAGATTTAAACCTCCTACATCAAGGGTTCTCTGTGGCACATTTTATTGAGTACCACCGCTTATGGGTCGAGGTCAACCGAGTGCAGGTATAGTTCACAGTCTGCCTATCGAGAATAATTTGTAGGGTCCACGATGACTAATTTCGAGAACCTAATTTGGAAAACATGGGCACTGGCAAAGTGCAAGTTCTTTAGTTAGCTAGCTATACAAGACAGGATATGGACAGCGGATCGACTAGAGCGTCGGGGATGGACCAGTAACCCAAGGTGTGTGCTATGCAATACTACACAGGAGACCGGCTACCATCTTTTCGTCGATTGTGCCTATCGAGAATAATTTGTAGGGTCCACGATGACTAATTTCGAGAACCTAATTTGGAAAACATGGGCACTGGCAAAGTGCAAGTTCTTTAGTTAGTTAGCTATACAAGACAGGATATGGACAGCGGATCGACTAGAGCGTCGGGGATGGACCAGTAACCCAAGGTGTGTGCTATGCAATACTACACAGGAGACCGGCTACCATCTTTTCGTCGATTGTAACTTTGCAAAGACAATTTGGATAGGGATGAGTGCATGGACAAGGTGTGCGAATATAGACCTGAGTCATTGGGATAGGCATGAGTCCTTACACAATTGGTGGGCAGCTTTAGTGGTGGCTGGCGAAAAAGGGTTGCGTAGTCTAATTATCCTTGTCCCATGGGAAATTTTGTCGGAGAGAAACCAAAGGATATTCTAACACAAGGAACAGACAGCTAATTGGGTACTCAGCAAGATCAAAGACCAGACGACTATGTGGATCACGACAGGAGCTAAACACTTAAAGTATTTCGTTTACGCGGCATGACATTTGTAGTAGCCCTAGTGGAGTTTTGCTTATCTTTTCCGCTAACGGGATGTGAGTGTACAATATGTAAAGAACTTTTGTAATCGGCCCGGCAGGCTTTCCTCTTTTTTAATATAGCAGCAGCTCTCCTGCTGGCCGGTTTCAAAAAAATAAGGCTAGAAAAATTTGATCTACTCCATATAAATAGTTTTATTTATTTTCTAAAAAGGGAAGCTCATGGTAGACTTGAAAAAACAAGCTTTTTATATGTGATGATCGTGGGCACGGATTTTGAAATTAAAAGTAATAGTCTTTTGGGTTCGGTCAGAATATTGCTCAAGTCCATTTGGTACTGGACTTTCTGTGTTGGAGATCCGTGCGTGCAACATGCGTTCGATGGATGTTGCTCCACCTTCCTCAATCCTAATACCATATACAATTGAACCGCCTCACCTCCTCCTCCTTTTGTTTGCTTTGCTGCTGCTCGCACGCCGCCATGCCCACGCATATCCCCTTCCTCACCCACGCACGCCAACCGCCGTCTTCCTTGTGTGCGGCCCCCGCTACTACCCTCGCGCTCGTCGGCCGCTGCCATTGCACCCCCTGTGCGCTAGCCGCCGTCCCCCCAAGTGTGGCCCCATTGTTGCACCCCTTTTCACCAGCCGTTGTACCCCATGCCTTGCGTCGGCTGCCATCTTGCCGAAGAATAAGATAAAAAATAGTATTTTAAAATATTGAATTTTATTTTTAAAATGGTGAATCAATTTTTGTCAAGACGTTGAAATAGACATTTTTTGACCGAAAATGTTGAAATAGCCGTTGAAATAGACATTGAAAAATGTTGAATATAATATATTTTACAAAATGTTGATCTACATTTTAGAAAATATTGAATCTAATATTTTTCAATGTTAGCGTAGGTTTTAGAAAATGTTGAATGTAGTGTGTTCAAAAGTTGACTTAGACTTTTAATTTGAATTAAATGGATTTTAAAGTTCGAGCCTTAACTAGTTTTCACATGCATATGAGCTCCCGTTAAACACGTTATTAAGTTGTTAACGCATACTCATCACAGTCCAATCACGTTACGTTTGCCGGTTTGGTTGCTTGACTTTGCTTCTAGATCATTTGCATCGTCCTCTTTTCCTTTTGGAAAACTCGTTCGTGATGTACCAGCGTGACAGGATGAGGTTTTGAGTTGTTTTTGTTTTTTGGCCGTGTGACGTACTCTGATTACTCCTACCCTTTTCCTTTGGAAAACTCGTTCGTTTGCTCACCCCCTGTCTCTTTTGGAAAGCTTCGAGGAGAGGTACTCTTTGGCATCAATTTCTTTACTTTTTCTGATTGTCTAATAGTATGAAAATTCTTCCCCTGCTCCTCATCAGATGCGTGTTCTTCTTCTTCTCTGTTCTACCTGTTCTTTCAATATGACACTTCGCATCTTGCTTGGGCACTGTCTTTTACTTTCCTTCTCTAACAAAAAAGACAGTTTGTTCCTTGCTTGTTGTATCATTGCCTCAACAAAGGAAATATTGGGCCTGGAAACCCTGGATCCGACAGGGAATACATTCTTTACTTGCCCATGGGCATCCAGCTGCCTTTGGCAAAGAAAAAGAATTCAAAGCTATGTCCTGGACTCTTGGGGGGGCATATACACTCTCCATGACCGTGGTTCGTAGTTTCAAATTTGCTGCATCGGTTTATCCTCTCACGCTTGTTCAGTTTTTAATCTCTCAAGATTATCTCATCGCTATATCAACAGCCTCGTCAACTGCACTGCGAGTACGATTCATCGGAAACCAGCAGGTACTGTTTCCATGCATAAAACTTTGTTCAATTTATCATGAGGCACATATAGTATTCTGTTTCAATGCATAAAACTTTGTTGGTGTTTTGATTCAACTAGAAACAATGATAGAGGCACTCTGTATGTATGGTCTTTGTGTATCTGGAAGCTGAGTCCATATGATAGAGGCGCATATGGTATTCTGGTTAGATCGTTTTTTTGTTGGTGTTTTGATTCAACTAGAAACAATGATAGAGGCGCTCTGTATGGGTCTTTGTGGATCTGGAATTAGCTGAGTTCATTGACAAGGTGAGCCCCTTGGAATTCTTTTTACACCCACCCCTATTCTACCCCTCCTCACAGGCATGTGGGGCCCCTTGGCCAGGCACCCAGCCTGACCCAAGTCAGGGCGCCCGTGCGGGTAGCTCCGATGGCTCGCCGCCGGCGGCCTTGCCGGCGACGGGTCTCGGCCAGGGAGCACCCCTAGGCCCCGGCGCACCTGCGGGTGGCGGGGGGCCCTCCGGAGGCGGCCTGAGTCGGGCTCTCCACGGGCGGCGGCGGCCATGGCCGGTGGCCAGCCGGCTCCAGGCCCGGTGGCGGCGCAAAACGACCGGCGGCGGCACCCTACGGCCTCTACAAGGCCTAGCTATGTTCCAAAGACCCATCAATCGAAGGGAAAGGGCGGCACGGAGGAGCTCACCAAGAGGATGGTGATGGCGGCGGGCGGACAAGAGATGTGGTGGGTGTGGGCTCGCCGGCGGGGAACTGGGGCAACGGTTGGGCGTGGGACGTCGCGGTGGCAAGGCTTCAAGCGGCGGAAACGCGAAGGAAAATGGCGGCGTGGGTGTTGGCCGGCGGCGGCGCTGCTCGCTCGAGCTTCTTCTCGCGATGGTGGTGAAAAAGACGGTAGGGTTAAACCGATAGGCGCAGGAGCGTAGATATTCAAGCGTTCACCGCGTACATAGAGGCCACATCGGCGAGCTGCAGGCGTGCGTGGCGCAGATGTGGCCGTCGCGCTGGCCGGCGGGCAGAAGTGCCGGCGGCGGCACGTCTCTTCTCCTCTGCTCGTTTCCCTCTTTCTTCTTCTTTTCCTCCGAATTTCAGACCTTAAAATCGACCGATCCGAATCCAATCTCTCAAATATCCCTTAAGAAATCTTGTAGAGTAATCCAAGCACTTCAATTGCTAGATTGGCCTCTACCCGAGATGAGCACCCTAACACCGAGATTTTGAAGCTCGAAGTTCGACCAAAATTTCATGTAAGTGAACCTCGACGATTCAGTTTCGTCAGATTCCAAAATAGGGACTTCTGCCCTAGTTTGAGCTCGATTTAAATTGCTCAAACTCGTTCCATATCCTCCACCCTTCATCTATCTTTGTTCTATAACTAACAAAGATTCCATTTTGCACATGAGCCTATATACCTTTTGCACCAATTTTCTTTGAAATTTGCTCCAAACATTGCTAATTGCGATGAATTTCAGACATAAATTTATCGCAACTTCTCGGCTGAAATCAGCTCAACCTGCCATTTTTGGACTTCATTATAAATTTGAATCCTCCCCTTTCTCTGGCCCACAATATCTTATTTTCCTTCTCCATAGACCATATTTCACTAATGTCCAGAAACATTGCTCGCTTACAAGAAAATTCCTCCAGAAATTGATTCCAAAGTTTTGTACTCAATATTATTTTTAGATTCGCGTGTTTTCGAACGATGTATAGTAACTTCGTCGATTCCATCTTCAATTATATTTCTGAGAGGTTTATGACTTGAATTAGACCCCAAGATTCACTCTCTTGAGTTCTAAATACTCTCAAGTCTCAATTTCATATCTTTGCCAAATTTATCCAAATTTGAAACTCCAAATTGCAAATTTGGTTGAATTCGGCTCAAATTTTACTTTGGCTCAATTTACCTTCCTTTAATTCAAATTTAAGCATTAGCTTTTTAATGTCATACTTAAGTTATCATTAACACTGGGTGTTACACGTCCCCTAGGACACCATCCATCTCGCCAAGCCGCACAGTCGGAGACGGGCTAGGAGCTGGTAAAGTCGATGCCGATGTCAAAGTAGAGACAAGAGGTCGACGGCGGTGGGCGACGCAATCCCGATCTCTGATCGGGCATAAAAAGAAGACACAACAGCAATAATAAATCTGATGTACATCTCGGGGTGCACCTAGCCTTTACCTCCACCTGCTTTTTTCTTCTTCATGCGTTGACGCACGGGACGTGTTGCCGCAAAAGAAAAAAAGGATCAGAGAAGGGGAGACGGACGGTGGTGGAGGCACGTCTTGGCTGGCACCACCCACCATGCAGGCACCGGAGGTCCAAAGCGGCCCCTGACGGCGGAGGCCACGGAGCCCGACCCCGCGGTGCTTGACCCGATGGCGATGTCTCCGATCTGCTTTGCTGCTCGACGACGGGACGACGGGGCGGCACAGCAGCCGCGGAGGGCGCAGCCCCCGGGGGCGCCATGGTGGGCAACGGAAGGTGTGGCATAGGATCCGAAAAACCTTAAGCTCGTGATACCAAGGAATAGATTGTGTATAATAGATGGATTGTATTGCATTGAGATCTCAGCTGGTATATATATAAAGTATAGAGACTTGGGGAGCAAGACTCCCCCGGATATATATAGCAATCTACGATACGTATATCTACAACTACCGAGTATACTTTAACAATACCCCTCCACGTGGACATTTAGCACTGACATTTAACCGACGACGAGAACCTCGTCGACGCTGGCTCCTCAGGATCGTCATTCCTAGGCCTTGTGATTTGCCATCCTTCTTCCTTCATTCCTAGGCCTTGTGATTTGAGTATGTGCTCTAATTAAAGGTGAGGTCCCTAACAAGCTGATTACACCTACCCTTTTCCTTTGGAAAACTCGTTCCTTTGTTCACCCCCTATCTCTTTTGGAAAGCTTCGAGGAGAGGTATTCTTTGGCATCAATTTCTTTACCTTTTCTGATTGTCTTATAATATGAAAATTGTTCCCCTACCCCTCATCAGATGCGTGTTCTTCTTTTCTGTTCTACCTGTTCTTTTCAATCTGACACTTTGCATCTTGCTTGAGCACTGTCTTTTACTTTCCTTCTCCAACAAAAAAGACAGTGTGTTCCTTGCTTGTCGTATCATTGCCTCAGCAAAGGAAATACTGGGCCTTTGGAAAAAAAGCAAACCCTGGATCCGACAGGGAATACATTCTTTACTTGCCATGGGCATCCAGCTGCCTTTGGCAAAGAAAAAGAATTCAAAGCTATGTCCTGGACTCTTGGGGGGGCATATACACTCTCCATGACCGTGGTTCGTAGTTTCAAATTTGCTGCATCGGTTTATCCTCTCACGCTTGTTCAGTTTTTAATCTCTCAAGATTATCTCATCGCTATATCAACAGCATTGCCAGTACGATTCATCGGAAACCAGGTACTGTTTCCATGCATAAAACTTTGTTCAATTTATAGTATTCTGGCTAGATGGTTGTTTTGTTGGTGTTTTGATTCAACTAGAAACAATGATAGAGGCGCTCTGTATGGTCTTTGTGTATCTGGAAGCTGAGTTCATTCACAAGGTGAGCTCGGGCAAATAACAAACCGGTTGGCTCCTAAGCATTTGTGGACGGAGGTAGTAGATCACCAAGAAAACGAGATAGAAATTAAGGAGGTTTATTTTCAAGGATACTCCCTAGCTCTAATCATTAATAAGTAATGTTTTAGACATTGACGCAGTCTCTAAAGCATAATTTTGTATATGCATTTTTGTTACAAAATCTTTGTGAAACTATATTGTGGGACACATATCGTCCATCATTTTCAAATCTAAAACTCGACACATAAGAAATATTTTGTAATTGAAGTATTCAAAGTATTAAATGGTTGACTTGACAATCGCTATTTTTTAGTAGAGGGAGTAATTTTTTTTTGGTGAGGAAGTAGAGGGAGTAATTATGATTGTACTGCTAGATCAAACAGTTTGTTCCCACGCATAGAAAAGTATAAAAGTATAATTACCATTCATCTTCAAATAGTAAATAGTGGCATTCACCAATGAACATCGAGGACACTAACCAAGTAATAAGAGTTAACTTGTAACATCATGTGTCTATTTCTTGATCATTGATAAACAATGTCAATATTGCAATAGAAATTCTAAAAAGGGACCAAAAAATAGACCTTTAAGTTGAAAAGGAAAAGCCAAATAAGTTAAGGGCCCATGAAATTGATTGCACGGAATAAATGGTGCAAAGGGGCAAGACCGTTGAATTGAACCCTAATCGGTAGATCGTTGCGGCCAAGGAAGTGAGAGTTTGCATCGGTACACTTTATTCATGGGCATTTGGGGTGTTCGGCACATGGCATCCATGAGCAGCCTATAAATAGGGACAAGTGGAAAAGATTGTAGTGAAAGAAAAGAGGGAAATGTGGTTGCTTATCTTGGCTCACCACAGTTACGCGTTTATAAATGGGTGAAATTCACCAGGAGATTTATATGAGTACGGTTGTCATCACCTAGGACTCGTTTGCCTTATATGTTTGAATTACAACAGGACACCGTCTATCTCTAAAGCAAACCAAAGATCACAACCGCACGGTGCAGGACTCCATTGAGTCCGAAACATGTACAACCATATCTGTTAACACCCTCCCTCAATCTAAACTTCTCTTCTTCTTAAGATTTAGATTGCTCTTGAATTCTTCTAGCTTACCAGCCGATAATGCTTTAGTGAATCCATCTGCAACTTGATCATGAGTAGATACAAATCGTACTTGTAATTGCTTCTTAGTTACTCTCTCTCAAACAAAATGAAACCAATTTCAATATGCTTAGCCCTTGCATGAAAGACTGAATTAGCTGAAAGATACGTAGCCCCTAGATTGTCACACCATAAAATAGGAGGTTGCACCAGCCGAATACCAAGCTCCAACAGTAATGATTCCAACCAAATCAATTCAGCTATAGCATTAGCCATAGACTTGTATTCTGCTTCTGTACTAGATCTAGATACAGTAGCCTACTTTCTAGCACTCCAAGAAACAAGATTAGGACCAAGAAAGATTGCAAATCCTCCAGTAGACTTTCTATCATCAACGCTTCCAGCCCAATCAACATTAGAGAAAGCACTCAGAACCATAGAGCTTGATTTCTTAATATGTAACCCAATATTCAACGTAAATTGCACATAACAAAGAATTCTTTTAACAGCAATCCAATGAACTGAAGTTGTTGCATGCAAAAACTGACATACCTTGTTAACAGAAAAGGTGAGATCTGGTCGAGTGAGAGTCAAATATTGCAAAGCTCCAACAATGCTTGTATAACGAGTGCTATCTTCCGGACCAAGCGGATCACCCTCAAAACTTGAGAGTTTTTCTGAACTAGACAATGGAGTTGTAGAACCTTTGCACTTATTCATGCCAACATGCATTAAAATTTCCTGCGCATACTTTTCTTGAGAGAGTAACAAACCATCGTTACTTCTTTGAACTTCAATACCCAAAAAATAATGCAAGTCACCAAGATCTTTTAGAGCAAAGTCCTTGCGTAGATCCAATAATAAAGCTGAGATTGCTTCACTAGAAGAGCTAGTGACAATGATATCATGTAAATAGTTACTCCTGATTTTTGATAAATGAATAACGACGTATTTGATTTTGAAGCAACAAAACCAAGCGCAATTAACTTAGTGCTCAACCTTGCATACCAGGCACGTGGAGCTTGCTTAAGACCATAAATTGCTTTATCAAGCCTGCACACTAGATGTGGGGTGCCATCTTTCTCAAATCCTGGGGCCTGTTTCATTTAAACCTCCTCTTCCAGAACACCACCATGTAGGAATGCGTTTTGAACATCAATCTGTCGTAAACACCAACCTCTAGAGACTGCCAAAGATAAAACAAGCCTCACAGTAGCAATCTTGACCACCAGACTGAATGTATCCTCGTAATCAATTCCATATCTTTGTCGAAACCCTTTAGCTACCAATCATACCTTGTATCGATCAATCATCCCATCAGTTTTCTTTTTGAATTTAAATACCCATTTACAGTCAATTAAATTGCAGCCATCTTTAGGTTCAACTAGATGCCATGTGTTGTTTCTAAGCAGTGTTGTATATTCTTCTTGCATAGCTTCCTTCCATCGAGAATTACCAAGCACTTCTTTGCACCAGTGACACAAAAATTCTCATATCTGATAGTCCCATCTGTGAACCTCTTCGGTTTAACAATGGCATGCTGCAAGCGCGTACGCCGCTAAACCGGTGATGGAACTTGGGATGCCGGCGCAGCTGATCCAGAAACTGGCGCAAGAGATCCTCTAGGCACCGTCGGCGCTGTTGGAGATGCACTAGCCGCGAGCAAAGGCGAGCTGCACGATCCACCACGCGGCACACAGGCAGAATCCGAAGCAAAATCCAACGGCACGCGGTTGGAGTCCTGCTGCACGCGCGCGGGAGATAAATGTCCTGCCCCCCCTCCCCTACACACGTCGAAGTCGGAGCGGTTGAGGCGGAGACCTGGGACGAGCCGAGCGCAGGCGAATCCAACTGAGAGTGCGCGCCTGGCATGAAAAAATCTGCTGCTGCCGGATCTATTTGGGAGACGCCGCCAGGATCTTCTACGGCCAAGACTCCATAGAAATAGGATCGAATGTAGTTTGTTGCTCGGTGCTTGCATCAGAATTCTACCCAGCTGGTTGCTGCAAGATGTCAACACCCTCATCAGGAGCATTAGTAACATTAGGTGCATAACTTACATCCCCATAGCTAAACAAATGTGGAGGAAGGAGATTTATATCTTGGCGAATTTGGCCGCCGGCATTGAGGTGGAGATGAGCAAAGGGAAAAACTCCTTCATCAAAGACAACATCACGAGAAATATAGATGTGACCGGTGGAAATATCAAGACATTTGAAGCCCTTATGCATAGCACTATAACCAAGGAAGGCGCAGCGAATAGAGCGGAAAGCAAGCTTGCAAGAATTATATAGTCGCAAATTTGGCCAACAAGCACAACCAAAGGCTCGAAGAGATGAATAATCTGGAGTTTCTTTCATTAGGCACATAATTGGAACATCATAATTTATGATTTTACTGGGAAGGAGATTGATGAGATAAGTGGCTGTAAGAAAAGCATGATCCCAGTATTTCAAGGGCATGGATGCATTAGCGAGGAGAGCGAGGCCTACCTCAACTATATGGCAATGCTTCCTTTCGGCCGCACCATTTTGTTGATGTGCATGGGGACAAGATACTCGGTGAGTAATCCTTATTCGTTGGAAAAAGGAGTTTAATTTCTCATATTCTTCTCCCCAATCTGATTGGAGAGATTTAATCTTGCAGCCAAATTTTCTTTCTACGAGCTGCTGAAAGTCTTGAAAGGCTTGAAACACATTAGACTTTTTCTTAAGCAGATAGATCCAAGTATATTTGCTAAAATCGTCGATAAAAGCAAACATAGTAGATGTGGTGCCCAATGGATAGGGGTGCTGGCCCCCATAAATCCGAAAACACAAGATCAAGAGGAGCTTTAGATGCACTATTTGATATAGGATACGAAAGCTGATGGCTCTTGGCCATCTGACATGAATTACAAATAGATTCTGAATTATTGTCACTAACACAAGGAAGCTTATTTGAGCTAAGAATTCTCTCTACTATAGGAAAAGCTGGATGACCAAGTCTACTATGCCATCGAGTGGTAGAAGGCTTATTGACTACAAAAGCTTGTTTTCTAGACACTTCTTGGGATAGATGCGACCCTAGAGGATAGAGACCACCACGGGATCTACCTTGATGGATGACTTTCTTCATTTCCTGATCCTTTATACAAAAGAAATTTGGATGAAATTCTATGAAGTTATCATTGTCTCGAGCTAATTTATGAACTGAGACTAGATTTTTACTAGCACTAGGAACATGAAGGATATTTTTTAGAATAATGTTTTTCAGGGGTATGTAAAGTTGCATGATCAATGTTACTAATTTTCATACCTGTTCCATTTGCTGCATGTACTTGATCTCGTCCAGTATACTTGTCATGAATTGTCATCTTCTCAAGTGCACTAGTGACATGATCAGAAGCTCCACTATCTGCATACCAATTTGTGTCATATCCATAATTGGTTGTAGCCGCCCCTGCCACCTTTTGACCTTGATGATCCTCATCTTTGTCATATTTATACCAGCAACGATCTGCTTCATGTCCCGCTTTCTTGCAAATCTGACAGATTGTTTTGTTATGTGGACCTTGCTTGGCTGAATTTGAGTTGCTAGATCCACGGCCACCTTGGTACTGTTGGGCGCCGCCTTGATACTATTGGCCGCCACTTTGGTAGTGTTGACCGCCACCACCACCACGGCCACGTCCACGGCCACCACGGCCACGACCACCAAAGCCGCGTCCTCTACCAATCATGTTAGTTGATGACTGAAACTGATTTCCTTCTTGATACATCTCACTGCGTTGATCATAAGTAAGTAGCTGAGAATACAACTCACTCAAGGAGAGAAAGCCAACACGACCAAGCATTGAGGATACAAAAGGATTATAATCAAAATCAAGGCCATTTAGAATGAAGTGAACCATCTCATCGTCATCTATAACTTTTCCAACAGTAGCCAATTCATCTTTGAAAGAGCACATCTTGGTGAAATAAACTGAAGTGGACATGTTACCCTTCTTTGTTGTGGAGAGTAAGACGCATAGATTTGCTATCCGAGCCTTGGAGTGTGCCGAAAACATTCTTTCTAGCTAGCACCTCCCAAGCTTCTGCTACCGTAGTTGCTGTTGCTACTGGCGCAAAGCATCCTTGGTGAGAGAATTTAGTAGGTAGGTCAACACTTGCTGATCTCTCACAATCCAGGAGACGTACTCAACATTGTGGACAATCTCCTTCTTGTCGTCTTCCTTGACCAACTCCAAGGTCTTGGACGGCTCCGTTGTAGATCCATCTAGAATCCCCATGAGTTGACCTCCTCGTATGGCAGGAAGGAATTGCGCCTTCCATAGTAGATAATTATCCCAGGTAAGCTTCTTAGAGACTACTCCTATTGCCGGCAAAGCTGAAGTGGACGTTGACTCCATGGGAGGTTCTGGCGTCGGCAAAACAGAAGGTTCTGGCGCAAAACAGAAGGTTCTGACGCTGGAACTTGGTTTGGCACAGGGGCTTCTGGCGCAGGCAGGAGGTTGTGAATGTTAGGAAGAGGATACTCTGATTACCATGAAAGAAAAGAGGGAAACGTGATTGCCTATCTTGGCTCACCACGGTTACGCGTTTATAAAGGGGTGAAATTCACCAAGAGATTTATATGAGTACGGTTGTCATCACCTAGGACTCGTTTGCCTTATATGTTTGAATTACAACAGGACACCGTCTATCTCTAAAGCAAACCAAAGATCACAACCGCACGGTGCAGGACTCCATTTAGTCCGAAACATGTACAACCATATCTGTTAACATGTAGAAGCAACTAGAATCGAGAACTAACGTGTGAATTTACTGAGTTGCTATTTAGTTGGCTGGACCTGGCCTTATAGGAATGTTTGCTGAGTTGAGTTAGAGATACTGAGCTAAAGTTGTTGAATGCGCATATTCACAGGGATTTCCTACCTAGTCTGGGCTCTAGGCCAACACACTTTTGGCTTACCTCTAGAGCTGGCCATGGAAGTATATGAGCTCTTTTACGGTACACAATATTATGCTATACTAGTGTTCGAAAAGGACTAGCATAAAAACATCCGACAGTCAAGATTAATTGTATACTACTAAAACCTTCACCTGTAGTATAAGTAGTATACATGAGTAATATAGGTAGTATAAGGATATCATGGTAAATGAACACAAATGGCATCACTAAAATTTCATTTTTGACACTAGCATAAAGTTTAAAAGACCATTCCATTTGGAATATCACTTTTAACAATGTAATAATTACTAAGTAGTAGTATTGTTTACCGTAAAAGAGCTCAAGTATATAGAAGTAGCTTTTCCACTTGTACATATACCACGTATTATTAATTTATCTTTTTGTTATTTTGATGTCCTTGCAAATAGCATTCATATTTTGTTAGTCACTCCAGCTTTCTCCTTTTTTTTCCAGGTGGGATTAAGCATCAACACCTAACCAAATAGAATTGGCCAGAAATGGAGGTGTCAAGAGTTTTCGAATGTATGGATGACCTACTACATATCTCATGGTAATGCTCAATACTTCTATGCATAAATACAATATGCTATGATGATCCAGTTCTTCAAAACTTCTTGGTTGTCCAAATCTGTTAAAATCACTAATCCTACCAATCTACCATCACTGGTATGCACATGACGTTGGAATTTTCACACATGATAGGTGCTATGTAATTTAGTGAACATGAAAAAGAAATTCCAAAATTCTCACGTGACGAGTACACCCATTTATTCACATGTGGAAACTTCAAGAGCAATTCGATGTGATCTCCTTGCACGCACGTCCTAAATGTATAGAAGCGTCTATAATTTGAGAGAAGAGAAGGAAAAAAATTCAATAAAGCTACTTCACCATTTTTTAAAAAAGATAAGCAATATTGTTATTTCAGTTGTTCACTAGACAACACATTCTGCAAAATTACAAGTTAGTTTATATTACGATTTATAACGTCATGGCTACTTGTCACCCCAACGGGGGGCCCTAATTTTCTTAGGACCGACTATGCTCCTGCGGAGTGGTTCGACTCTCAGTTTGAAGAAAGAATGACGGAGTGGATGAAGGAGCACCCGGTGATATGGAATGGAGGAATCGGACCGGCAGCTTCATTCTTGCCGACCCTGACCAGGCTTCTATTCAAGCACACCAAGGACGGATATGGGTCCTACAACCATGTAATAACTGCAAGGCTGTCACCTATGGCTGCGATAGAAGGCAGGATCGCCTGCTATCGGCGGGTGGCATTGGATGTACTCATGGCAACGGCAAGAAGTCTCAACCTTGACGACGACGACCTTAAGGAGGTCAATCAACTTGCTGCGGAAGAGAGCTACTACGGCTACGGCATGGTCTCTGATATACTGGTGCAAAAGGCTTTCGGAGTGGATTACCACCATTGGAGTCATGTACAACGGTTGTTATTTGGAGTACTCCTTCCCCGTAGCAACATTCGGTCCCGGATACCTGGAATGATAAGGGAAATGTTGCAGGGGAAGAGGCGTCTTCTGCTTGTTGAAAACCTGCAGGTCCCTGTTCCAATGGATGTGTTGTTTCTCAGTACAGAATCTATGCCAACAGCATTCTTGTGGCCAAATGGGTGGGTCATCTCAACTACTTCCAAGGATGTCTGCAACCAAAGCAGAGAACATGGGCTTTCATATGATTCTAGATGGGGTCTGGAATATTACCATACCCTTCATTTTGATGATCTCCGAGGGCAAGATTGGATCACATTGATTAAAGAGGCCTTACAGGATGCAGCCGGATCAATCCATAGCATGCTGATCCATGAGCAACAGGAAGACAAGTTTTGGCTCCACGTAGCTCAGAAGTGCCTGTATTACGGCATCCTCTACTGTCCAATGCAAGGAGCTGCTGCTAGACATGACATAACCTCCGATGAGCTGGTTCGCTGCTGGGTGGCTGAGGACCTGCTTTCTCCACAGGTGACCACCGGCAGAAACTACAGGTCTGCGTTAGAAGCAGGGAAAATTGTAATTCAAGCCTTGCAAGAATATTCGTTGCTGCCAAACCCGCCGTCAAACACTTGTTCAAGGGAGGAAGCTAGCTCCGGATGGAGTGGTCCCTGGAGTTCATGGTGGAGTTCACTGAAGTTCACTGCCAAACCCGCCGTCAAACACTTGTCCACTGGAGTTTCAGTGCTAGCAATGGGTGTTCCGCGACTCAAGGAGGAGGAACTTTTCGATCATTGGTGGAGTAACAGACTGAGATGGGTCTCATTTATGAATGATGATGGTAGGCATGTAAGTTGGGATTGGAGGGAGAATTGGCCGGTTAGTGCTAACTGGGACCGGAGCTTTCCAGGGGAAAGGATTAGCACCCTTATCCTAAGAGGTTGCTCAAACATATCAAGCTTTCCTTTTGATAGAGTGTTAGACCACCACCTGCATGTTCTTGATCTGTCCTATACACCCATAAATTCACTTCCACCATCTCTCTCACGGCTATCCAATCTTCGCTTGTTCTCACTCAGAGGCTGCTCCAAGCTAGAGACTTTGTCTTCACCACAACATACTTGTGAGGAAGAAACTCGACCTCTATCCTATTTGGGAAGCCTCGAAACCCTTGATATGAACGGGGTTCCCTTGCTCGAGCTAACCCAACAAGATTGCAGCAACAAGAGCAATCTGCACTTCCTTGATCTGTCAGGTTCGAGAATCACCATTCTGCCTTCTGAATTCTTCTCTGAAATGTCAAGTCTTGAGGAGCTAATGCTTGGTAATCTCAAAGAACTGCCTCCCTCCCTGCCCCAACTGTCCAATCTATTGATCCTTCATCTGGAGGGGACTCAGATTATTTCTTTTCCAGAGGATACATTTGAAGCAATGCAAAGGCTTCATACACTCAAGCTCATTGACAACATGGCCCTCATGTCACTCCCAACGTCACTATCTAAAGCCAATGGCCTCAGAGAGCTGCATATTAATAATTGCAAAAGATTAAGGCTTCAATTTCTCTGGGAACTAGTACCAGGCCTTGAAGATCTTTACATACAAACATGGGAGGCCTTGGAAGATATCAAAATCCATGGGCACCCTAATCTGAGAACCTTCTCAGTCTTTGGACCGTGGATTAGGTGTCTGTCCTTGCGTGGGTGCAGCAAGCTCAAGATTGTCAACGTCAGTGACGATCTTACGGCCTTGGAGGATGTTGATCTTTCTGGAACAGCTATTGAGGAGGTCCCTCATAGCCTTCCAAATCTGCCCCAACTCAGGAGGCTACTCCTTCTGAATGTCCCTTGTTTTAAGAGATTTCCTTGGCATCGGTTGGTCCGTTTTCCGAAGGTTTTCTGTTTGGATAACTGTTCAGATGATCACCTTTCGCAGAAGGAAACTGACAATATTGCTCAAATCAATATAAATGATTCCAGGATCTTTCATAGCTTCAATGAGGATGCTGCCAACAAGTTAGTCAAGGAAGGACAGTTTTTTCAGTCTTTCAATGTCCAGATAAAACCTTGCAGCGTGAGAGGTAAGGAGCCACGGGACAAACCATGTACTGTGATTCAAAGACAATTACCTTATCTTGATGTCAGTTGTTCTGAGGCTGCCACCATTGTGCCCATGATGAAACTTCAGCCAAGAAGGCGCCATTTTGAGATATCTACAATGAATCAGCACCCAAATGGCTTAAGGATTCTCTCTGTCACAAACTCACTATTCATTACAGACGATGCTTCTATCAGATGCGTCAGTGACCTTAATTGTAATCTCATGTCGCTAGAAGTATGCCAGCTCCAACACTGCCACAAAATGTCTGTTGTATTCGGAATGCAGTCTGATCAGGCTTACGTATGGGCTAAGGGTGGGCACGGGGCCAATGTCTGGTCTATCAGAGTGATTTTAGTATTTCCAGCCCTGGAGATATTGCAGGCCTCCAATCTTAATAACCTAGTATGTTTTTTGGAGACCAGCGCTTTGGCATATATTGAGCGCCGGCGCTGGAGCTGGACTGTGGAGCTGAAGCTGCTAAAACACATTCACCTTGAGCACTGCCCTCGTCTAGAGAAAATTTTCCCATCCTGTTTGTCATTACCTGCACTGGAAACTCTGGTCATTCTCTTCTGCCCCAGCCTCAAGACAATTTTCTACAAAAAATATGAATATGAGCTGGTAGCACGTTGTCCTCTTCCAAATATTGAAAGCATCTACTTTCAGGAGCTACCACAACTGCAGCACATCCATGAGGATGCCATGTTCCGTTTAGCAACACCAAAGTGGGAGACTCTCTTTGTCCGTGGCTGCCAATCACTTCGTCGCCTCCCATTCCTGAGGGAACATCCAATGTCCAACGTGAAGGTCAGCGGAGAGCGTGACTGGTGGGACAGGCTGCAGCTGAGCCTGCCAGAGCAAGGCAAATACTACCTGCAGGTTCCTCCACCACCGGAGTTCGCATCCCGCAAGAAAAAAGTCATCATCAAAAGCTACCTTCGGTGAGTCTCTATTTGCAGCATGAGTGTGTCCTGCACTCTGTGCAAGTGTGTTGTGTGTTTCTTGTAATAATAATATTGCTTTCCAAAGGGACATCAGACATGTAATGTTTGTGGGGGTTTGCTGTTTGTTTGGATTTTGTTTTGTCCATTCAACTACGATCGTTGTGCTTTTATGCATGGCAATGCAAGTTGGGTTGTCGTCATGTAACAAGGCTTGTATGTTTGCATTGTGTGAGGTGAGGGTGAACTGAAAGCTGTTTGTGATTTGCAACGGTTAATGTACTCTGTCAGTGTATCGTTGTACTTATCTTGTGAGCTCACTCTTGTCTTGTGTGCCTGCTTGAATTGATTTATCTAGTAGCATGAATTGATTTTCACGCGTTAGGAAATTGGGAATCAGCCAACCAATACCGAGTTAGTTTGGCCACCCTGTGACAGTTCAGCACTTTCGTGGGCTGGGATCCGAAGGAAATTCCTTTTTTAAAAAAACTTATTAATCACTTTGCACAAGTTATTAACTGATGTCAATATTTTGATTTACTTGTGTTGTTTCTCCGTTACGGTATTACATGTGGAATGGTGTTAAGAAAAAGGGCTGTCGCTACTCACTAGAGCGCTACGGCATAGCAAAATCTGATTTTTCTTTGCCAACATCATTGAATCACAATTTACACACGATCTATCAACAATACTATATGCTGGGTGGATCTCCTTAAGGGCATCCTGATCTGCGACAAGGTTATGGATGATCCAAAGTTTCGGTTCATATCCTTGCCCAAGGGATACTCCTGGTCATGGCATCCTGAGCACGGCCGGGGGAGGCCAAGGGACTTCAGCTCCATGTGCAGTGTTCGTGGTGACACTGTCAGGTTCGTTCACATGAATCCAGCCAGCGACATTGACGACCTGATCACCCTCACGACATGGACTCTCTGCATCTCAAACTCAGTATGGAAGAAAGGCGGATCCTTCCGTATCATTGATGTGTGGGCTGATCCAACCTACGAAGAAGCTGAAGCTGCACAAGAAGGTGCCCGCCAGGTGCCCCATTCTTAGCCTCCTTGATGAAGAGGACGGCGTTGTCTGATCACTGTGGCTGAGGACAACTGCCAGTATGTGTTCTCTGTTGATGTGGAACGTGGGATGGTAGTTTCTGGCATCAGGTTACTTCCTGGAGGTCGACGTTTTAGCCGCATAATGGCAGTTGAGGCTACCATGCACTTGAACGAGGTAAATGTATAGGTACCGCTTGGAGGGCTCATTTCGACTTCAATTTCACCTGTTTTGCGCAAAACGAGGTAATGTAGCTTGAAGCCGTTTTGTGAGCTGAGGTTAAAATGAACTTGAAACTAGGTGAAGCCACTACTTTTAACTTTACCAACTTTGGCATATCACTGGTGAAGTCATTTTGAGAGAATCCCTCCCAAACTGATCCATAGTTTCATCTCCTATGAATTTTATTGATGCTCGTAGTAATTTTGGAAACCTTTTAAAGAGCGCTTCGTGGGCACTGTTGTGGTTGCTATTGCTGACTAGTCATGATAAACTTAGGAGGGAGGGCAAAGGTTCAGGTGTGTCCGCCTTATAGAGCATCAATGCAGTCGGATTTACATTTTTGGATGCTATTTTCATCGCTTGTATGACATTATTATCCCGTATTTCCTATTGTTTTGCAATATAGTCCAAATACAACACATATGCAAATATGAGGTTATGTCATGTGTCAAGTGGCGGGTTAGTATAAGATTTAATCCAAAAATACTACTTAAATAACACTAAAAGGGTAGCAATAACGAGCGCCAACAGCAGAACAGCGCCAGGCATGCCTCCCACAATGCAGCATAGGAACCAGACAGCATTGGAATCGCGTGACAAGACACTCCGACCCGCGGCCGGCAAGGGCCTGGTGGGCGGCACGGCTCCGGCGATGGCTGCCCCTCGCGCGTGGGCTACTGGTGGAGGATCTAGCAATGTGTGGCGAGGGAGCTGGCCCAGCGGCCGGCGAGCGACTTTTTCCTTTTTTTTTTGTTTTGCCTTTTTTTTGTTTTTTAAATCGGTTTCTGTTTATGGCAGTTAGCATGCTAATTGTGGACCGCAAGCGCACGGATTAGTTGTAGCCCTTCCCTTAGAATATTCTTCCAAGATTTATCAATTCAAGAAACTTATAACACAAGATCTACTTTAACAAGCATTGTTAGTATGAACTCTATGTTGATGGTGATTCAGATCTAATCTAGCATATACAGATGGATAACAGATAAGTAGAGGTAACCAATCTAGAGCAACCTAAACTACGCATATGTTGTAATTCTGAGCAAAGGTAGCAAAGCAACACATATATGATCTTGGCAAAAAGTCTCTTTAAATCTACACCTCCGGTACAAGAAAGATCCTATCACGATCACTTCTATCAGCACAGATAGTCTAAGGGCACGATCATAAGAACATGTTATACTCATTGGTAGATCAGGTATGCAAATCTAGTCACCACGACTACAAGAACACCTATGTAATCTATCATCGATCATAGATTGAAAAGCAAGCAAACCCGATAAAGTATAAAACCATAGAAGGAGGCACTTAGATCGCTAAGAACAAGAACACATCTATTACTTCACCATGAATGATTGTACATCACCAGATCTCCTCCAGGATCCTACCTTGATCTTGATGACCCTAGCTCCAGAACTCCGACGTGGATCTTCCTTGCAGGATCTCCAACCATTATCTCTTAAATTCTGGAACAACTTTTTGGTAGTGGCAACATCATCCATAGCATTGACAATATCCTGAGATTTTTTTTATCTTTTTTGCAAAGTAGATCTGTGATACCCATGAGTTTTTTCACAACATGCAAAATAAAAACAAAGTCAAATGACATCATTAATGTAACAACACCAGCAGCCTTTGTTTGTCCATAAGCTGTAGTTCCTGAACCTTTACTGGTAGCAATATCTTTTAGCACCAGGTATTGTAGGCTTGTAAAGTTTCAAAAGGCTGCAAACTGAACCATAATGCAAGCTCCACCTAGTACAACCAGGACGATGCAAGGTTCCAATTTGGTTGGCACCAATTCCAATTTCAAGCTCGTTAAGCTCAATTAGATGCTCCATTTCAGCAACTTGATTGTCATGCAGGTCATCATTTCTCTTACTGGAAGATAAAACAGTATTGACAATAAAAGCTAGATGTTCAAAAAAATTATGAACCTCAATTACTTCTTTGGATGCACCAACAAGAGCTAACTATAATTGATGAGCCAAGCAATGAACATAATATGCATAAGGTCACACTTTCATAAATTATGCTTGGAGTCCATTCCACTCTCCTCGCATGTTACTAGCACCATCATATCCTTGTCCATGAATATTTTGAACATCCAATTTACGATAAGCTAAATTAGAGCACAATTCTTGTTTGAGAGTTTCAGAGCATGTATCATGAACATGAATAAGGTCAAGAAACTATTTTCTGATAAAGCCTTCTTTATTTGTTCTTTTCTTGACTCATCTCTTGATTCAACAACAACCAAGCAAAACTTAACATCTCTTATTTCATTATGAATTAATGTTTGCACATTACTAGCAATAAGATCCTGAATTTGTGCTGAAGTGTATGTTGCATTCTGTGGAGCATTACCTAGAATCACTGCCTTGACCTCGTCATCATATGAAGCTAGAAGTTTTACCGTTTCAATAAAGTTATATTGGCTCTATGAGTCAACAGATTCGTCATGTCCTCTGAAGGGACAAGCCTAGGAAGCTAACCATCGGATTGCATCAATTGATGCTCTAAGACAGTCTATTATTTTTGATCTCTTCATTGGTTTGCTTCTCAACTGCATGCTCAATATGACATGGCTGATTCTTCAAATTCTCGTAACATTGAACATTGTATTTATGAGCTGACCACAATCCTTTCCCATGTGAGTCAGGAAGGCACACTATTTCCCATTACTAACTTTTTTCAACTTCTAAACCCTTTCATTGTGAAGGCATCTGATCCTACTTTTATAACCGGCTTCTTAGAAAATAGAAAGCATGGAAAGCAACGGGCTGCATCTAAGGTGAATATTCTAACCAAGAAAAAGATTGAACTAATGAACCTGAAATCTGTGTGGGTGTTTCTTTGAACCTGAAGAAGGGTACTCATCCTTAAGAAATTGGTATGAACCATGCTTTATGTACGCTTTGACAACTTGGTCTTGTTCATTGGGAGGATAATCCCAAATTTGGCGACGTAGACCTGGATCTCGTTCCACTACTAGAACACTAATACCTTCGGAATTGATTCTCTAAACTTTAGGTGGTGATTGCCTAGGAATTTCCTCTGCGACCTCTTCATCTTCTTCCTCTCCTTGCTGTGCAGCAAGCTAGGCAGCAACTTCTTCTGTCTTAGAGTCAAGGAACAACTCCAATTTGTTCAGGGTTTTCGAGTACATCAGGCACACTATCTTTCTTCCGGTAAAAAGAATCGAGTGTCTTCCTTTTTAGTACCATGATTATCCTTCAAAGAAAATAATTGATCAGTTACCATCTACAAGTTGCTGACTGCACAAAGTAAATCAAAGTGAAATTAACCAAACAAAATGATTCAACGAAGTTTCACTACTCACTAGTTACCTTGGTAGCGTAGATTGCAAGCAAAGGGAAGGAAATTTAAGTTCTTGATTAGTTGATCTCGAGAACCTGACGGCCGAGAGACGACGTCTTGAGATTTCCCCGATGTCTCGCGCGGCTGGTGCAATTAATCAGTCGCTTGATCTCCCTTTTTCGTCGCCCTGTGCTGCCATGGATATGGATGTGAGGTAGAGTTAGGTATTTGGAAACTGGGGAAACGAGGGGGCGACGAACTGAAACTGCGAGTTTGCCATGACCTTTCGCGTTCTTTTTTTCCTCGGAGCGATCGATTGTCTCCAGGTTCTCCACGCTGCAGCTAGCAAAGAACTGAAGAACTGAAGGGCCCTTACGCTAACAATTCATTTAAGCCTGCCTAAGCAATATTTTGGTCCAAGATCACGTAAACTACAGCAGGGGTGTTAAAAAATTCTTGCACCCCGCCTCCGCCATTGTTCTCATGCTTGCAAGCGTCACGTTGTAAGCGCTGAGCTCTTGAGGTCGAGGAACACAAACTCCGACCTCTGACTGGACGTAGGGCATTCGTTCGAACCAGTATAATACCTCGAGTCTGAGTGCTTGCCATCGAGAGTCAGGGACACGCAATGCAAATTACTAGTTGGCAATACTAAACACCGATACATATAGTACCACATAAGCTAAAAGTCCTATATGGCAATGGAATAATAATATAGAAACTATCCTAGGTGCAGGGTTGGTACTATCTTAATATTTTTGTTAGGGTTAATTGGACCTGAGCATTTTCATCCCAACCTGAATCCACAGTTTTGGCCTGGCCAGTGGTACTATTCATTTGGGCGTGGAACATAAGGCTAGAAAAATTTGAACTACTCTATATAAATAGTTTTATTTATTTTCTAAAAAGGGAAGCTCATGGTAGACTTGAAAAAACAAGTTTTGTATTTGTGATGATCGTGGGCACGGATTTTGAAATCAAAAGTAATTGAGTCTTTTGGACCCGGTCAGAATATTGCTCAAGTCCATTTGGTACTGGACTTTCTGTGTTGGAGATCCGTGCATGCAACATCATTCGATGGATGTTGCTCCACCTTTGTCAACCCTAATACCATATACAATCAAGCCGCCTTCACTCCTCCTCCTTTTGTTTGCTTTGTTACTGCTCGCACGCCGCCACGCCCGCGTGTATCCCCTTCCTCACCCATGCACGCCATCCACCGTCTTCCTTGTGCACGGCCCCGCTACTACCCTCACGCTCGTCGCCCACCGCCGTTGCACCCCCTTTGCGCTAGCCGCCATCCCCCATGTGCAGCCCCACTGCTGCACCCCTATTCACCAGACATCAAGAAGAAGAAGAAAAGTAGTATTTTAAAATATTGATTTTTATTTAAAAATGGTGAATCATTTTGTGTCGAGACATTGAAATGGATCTTTTTTGACCGACTTAAAAATGGTGAATCAATTTTTTGTCGAGATATTGAAATAGACATTTTTTGACCGAAAATGTTGAAATAGACGTTGAAATAGACATTGAAAAATGTTGAATATAGTATATTTTACAAAATATTGATCTACATTTTAGAAAATATTGAATCTAATATTTTTCAATGTTAGCGTAGGTTTTAGAAAATGTTGAATGTAGTGTGTTCAAAAGTTGACTTAGACTTTTAATTTGAATTAAATGGATTTTAAAGTTACGAGCCTTAAACTAGTTTTCACATGCTACATGAGCTCCCGTTAAACACGTTATTAAGTTGTTAACGCATTCACATCACAGTCCAATCACGTTACGTTTGCGGGTTGCTTGCTTCTAGATCATTCGCACGTCCTCTTTACCCCATCCCCAACAGCCGCCGTCTTGCGCTTGCGCTCCCCTCTTCCTCCTCGAGATATCCCTCCTCCCCTACCGGGGGCCGCCGCATCCGCTGCGAAGCCATGGCCGCGCCTCTATACCGCTCGCACCACCCCAGATCCAACTTCAGATCCTATTTTATCTCGTTACAGTCGCCCCGCACACCGTCCATGACCAACGGAGCAGTGGATCCGCCAGATCCGTTCATGGTGTTGGTTGATGCCTTCATCCCGATCATAGACGAGGTATCAGCCTTGATCGTGGAAAACGGCGGGCCGTCGCACCCGCCCTTCTGGGGCCACATCCCGTTCCCGCCGTCAGTCAGCCCGAAAGAACGGGCGGCGGCGCAGCAAAGGGCGGTCGCCGAGGGGCTCCTCCGGTACCGGAGAGAGCTGGAGTGGCCGGCGGAGGACATCTTGCGCGAGCGCAGGGCCTCCAACCCCAGCGCGGTGCGCAAGCTGGTGGCTTTCGGCGGTTGGGAAGCCGCCCTCTACCTTGCAATCCTGGATGGGATCGAGCCCCACCTCGAGATCCCCCACCCCCCCGGAGTCGCCTCCCTCGTGCTCAGCGTGTCCGCCGGAGCACGCGACACCTTCAACCAGTTCCCCAGCGGCGCATCCATAGCGGGCGCCGACCACAACATCATCGCCATGTACGCCGGGCCGTACCGGCCCACGTTCCCTCCGCCGGGTTTCTACCTGGTCTACGACTCCTTGGCCAACTCCCTCGCCGCCGTCCTGCCGCTGCCGCCGTCCTCCGCCTCGCAGTTCACCCACCGTGGCGTCGGAGCCGGGACCGCCGTCCTCCGCCACGACCCGCCTAGCGAGTACGTGCTCGCCGAGCTCCTCTACCACCGCACCTCGTCAACACAGGCTACTCTGTTCACGTGGTGTTCCTCCGGCGCCGTCGCAGGCCAGTGGATCAACAAGGAGGTTGTGCTCCCGTTTCCCCTCCCGTCTGACCCTGCTTACATTTTCTGTGCTGATGTCGTGTTCGCGCTGGGAGACAATTCTATATGCTGGGTGGATCTCCTTAAGGGCATCCTGATCTGCGACAAGGTTATGGATGATCCAAAGTTTCGGTTCATATCCTTGCCCAAGGGATACTCCCGGTCATGGCATCCTGAGCAAGGCCGGGGGAGGCCAAGGGACTTCAGCTCCATGTGCAGTGTTCGTGGTGACACTGTCAGGTTCGTTCACATGAATCCAGCCAGCGACATTGACGACCTGATCACCCTCACAACATGGACTCTCTGCATCTCAAACTCAGTATGGAAGAAAGGCGGATCCTTCCGTATCATTGATGTGTGGGCTGATCCAACCTACGAAGAGCTGAAGCTGCCCAAGAAGGTGCCCAGGTGCCCCATTCTTAGCCTCCTTGATGAGGAGGACGGCGTCGTCTACCTCACTGTGGCTGAGAACAACTGCCAGTATGTGTTCTCTGTTGATGTGGAACGTAGGATGGTAGTTTCTGGCAACAGGTTACCTCCTGAAGGCCGACAATTTAGCCGCATCATGGCAGTTGAGGTTACCATGCACTTGAACAAGGTAAATATATAATTTCCTCTCCTCTAAATTGTATTGATGCGCATAGTAAGCTTGGAAACCTTCTAAGGAGCGCTTTGTGTGCATTGCTGTGGTTGCTAGTTGCTGACTAGTCATGCTAAACTTAGGTGGGATCGAGGGCAAAGGCCTGGGTATGTCTGCCTTGTAGAGCAATAGGGTGAAGGCTATGCTTTCCTCCAATGCAGCTGGATTTCACAACTTTTCTTTCTGAAAGATTGCTGCAACCAGACTTACATTTTTTATCTATGGGTGCCAATGCTATTTTCATCGCTTGTACTATTTATGTTCATTTGGATGTTAAAACCAAGCTAGTACATGATGTGACAAATCTGGTCAAGTTACTCGTTTACTCTTAGTGCTTGCTTGTGTCGACTGGACTGATAGTCTTTTACCACTACCAGTACAAAGGCATTCGGATCAATCTGATGCACTAACCTATGGTCTGTCCAAATTCATTTTCATGATTAGGCTACCAGCTAGCAGCATGATGTATTGTATTATTTGCATTGCCTTACTTTCATGCTAAGCCAATATCGCAATTTTTTTTTAAGTTGTGGTACATGCATAGGCTGACCAGTAAGGCAGTAACCAATAGTTGCTTGACATATCTCCTGTTTCTTCTGTAGAGGCGGTCCAGGACTGGTGGAGAGCACCTTGTACCGTTGAAGTGAAGCACGAGGAAGGAGAGGGAGGACCGTGAAAGCATCCGAAGTTAACAAGTTTCTGAATGCTTACTGCTGTCTGTCTTATGCTGTTACCTTGCTAATCTTGGGGGTTTTCTGAAGTCGTCATGTAGTTCTGAAGTAGTTCCCTGGAGCCTTGCTAATTCAGATGTCATTACTCTTTCGTAGTTTTGGGCTAGTCTTGGACTTGAGCTGTAGCCAGGCCGGGCCTCCTGCAGAATGCAACAATATATACTTCTGTGGGATGGTGATGCCCTCCACCAAATGAAGTGAAGGCCATATCAGGCTAGTATGTTATTGGAATATCTATTTATTTGCCATTTGCAGGGGTGGTCGCAGGAATGTTGGTGCCAACGTTCACACGCATAGTTTGTCAGCTTTGACAGAATTAACGCGCTTCCAGAAATTGTATACCATATGCTTTGATGAAACACTGGAACCATAGATTGTCAGTTAATATGCACGTGTGAGCATGTGTACGTGCTGCTCGGCGGGCGGCATTTTTATATAATGATTGGAGGCATCGTTGGGACTGACCATATATTCCTTGCGGCTCCTGTGGCTGTTTGGTTGCATCTCGTGTGTGAGCGGAATGGATGAAATGATTTTGAGAAGGCTGGCTATTGTCTTTTCGATCATGCTTTAATGATGTTGCGATAACTAATCATTCTTTTAATAAAGTTGTTATATTTGTTGTAAAAGCTTGCTTATAACTGGTAAATTTGTCCCATGGAAGTGTTCTGTTGAGGGAAGCACAACACCAAACAAATGTAACAAGCTCATAGAAAGAAAATAACTGGAAGAACATGGGGGCTCTTTGGTTATCTTCCCAAGCTTGCCAATGCTTACCTTAGGAAATTTGGTGAAATTGCCAACTATTTGGTGTGCTAACAAACTTAGGTGATACTCCTCCTTTTGCCTATGCTACTTCACTTCTTTGCCAGTGTTTGGCCAAACCATGGGTGGACTAATTCATGATCAAAATTTGGTAATGCCAAACTTTGTTAAAGCATGGTCAGGAAATTTCTGTGCTCAACCAAGGAATTTTTTTATTTTTTAACACTAATTAGTATGACAATTAAATGAAGTTTGACCGCCAACTCCGAATCGCCATATGCCGGAACTGCCAATTTTGACCGTCAACAAGTTGTTTACAAATCTAAAAAAGAATAATTGCATGAATAGTTTCACCAATATTTTGGCGCAGCATCGCACGGTTTTTTCTAAATTGCAGAAAGTATCGTACAGTGATGAAGACAGGGTACAAATCACTTGAATGATAACTGAAGCATACAGGGGGCGGCATTGGTTTTGATTGTGCCCATAGCTGGGTGACACATCTTGGCCGCCATTGAGTTCGTAGGTTCTGAAGGCCGTCTGCTTGGTAGTTTTTTGGACTTTGATTTCAAGCCTCTGGGACACCTATCAAGCCATCAATTAGAGACAATGCATACCGTCAGTTTTTAATCATAATATCCTGCATGCTAAATTGCAAATTACATCTTCAGGACATATATTTTGATAGACCCAAGGTTCATGTTATTTGACGTGCAAGACTATACATGTCGAGGATTTCGGAATGCAAAGGGGCGGGGCGTCGGCTCTGTGAAACCCGGTTTGATGTATGGTAAAGCTTTTCTTTTTTTTTTAGCGGTGTCTGGCTAGACCTGTAAAACCGTAAGACAGCACTTAACTGATTCACCATGCAAGCCAGGGTGTTTTTTTGCCCTGAGATTTTTTTTCTAAAAAAAAAGGAAGATGCGGATGCTCCATCAAATGTGTCTCCGTTAAAGCGTTGGTATACTTTTTCGAAAAAAAAATAAAGCGTTGGAATTACGTGTGGTATGCTCTAACACTAACAGGTTATGGTGTAGGCTTGGTAGCTGCATTAGCTGCAGGGATCTAAACCAGCGCTCAAGAGTTCGCATGTGCAGTGGAGCAGCGAGCACGCCTCGGAAAGTAGAGATGAAAGGCTGTGGGAAATCGTGAGGCCATGGAAGAGACCACCAAGCACCTGGATCAACCAAATAAATGGTCCTCCTCACTTGGAAGTCCCGACCTGGAAGACCGTTTGGGTGCTGGTTAGGTGCATCAGAGCGGATGGCTAGCCATCTTGATCCCACCGGAGAGCCAGGGGACGGCTGAGCTTGAGGGCTGCTGTACCTCACAGAATCACAATATTGGGGCACAGCGTACACTCAGCATATGTCTAACGGAACAGAGTCATACTGGTAAAGTAAAGCTGAAACCAAGATAATAATTGCATACTACTTTAGGAGCTAGCATCGTGGCTAACTGGCCACGTCGTTCTTTTCAAACAAACTTGCCTTCAATTATTAACAGTGCAGATGCTCCATTCTGATGAATTACAAGGTTCAGTAAATAAGTCTGGATCATTATCCAAATACCACAAGAAGCTGAACCGAACCCATAGAGTAACATAGCCAGTAATTGCAGTGTTTCAGTTTCACATGTTCATCCCCCTTCGGTTGCGCTCAAGTTCCAACTTCCATGGCAAACAGAGAGTAGGTCACACCTCTAGCTCTAGGGTTACCATCTTACAGACAACACCGACCAGCAAACAACAAGCTTGTGAACTAAAAGAAACTGCCATTCAGACTACCATGGAAACCAGTCCAGTAGGATAAGAAAGACAGCGACAAATTTATGGATCCAAAAGAACAGTGATGTGATTGGAAGGTCATCCGAAGAACACATTGATCCTGTCAGCGTTCGTGTTGTCCAACCTGCCAAAGATAAAAGAAGAATATTTGTTAGACATGAGATAAAATTGAAAAGTTATTAGTCCAGCAATAAGATGGAAACTAGTGGAATACTAGCTAATAAGATTGTTACTTACACACTCAGGAGGTCCCAATCAGGTGGTCCCTGGAAATCAAGGACCATAATCTTCAGAACGACTGGTAACAGAAACTCAAGATGAAGTGCAAGGGCAGCTTCAGCATTCTTCAATGATCGCTGTGAAACATAAATAACATACTCAATATTCCAAACCAGTACCACACAACAATAATTAAAAGAGCTAGCATTAAAAGGAGGACACTAACCGTTCCAAAATGGCTAAGATAGTTTCTCCCGAATTGTAGGCATGAGTCCAAAGTTATTCCATAGCGAGGAACATTCGCAAACTTATAGGTGCTGTTCAGATCAGGAATGAATTCAACTGCTAACCCCCAAGAATCATATTCTTGAATGTTCAGCAAGGTGTAGAGGATTTGACGGTGGTAACGAGGGAGTTGACGGATCATTGTGCTGGTGGAAGCATAAATACCCACTCGATCGGTAAAAGAGATCAGTGATGGATGGTTTACGAGAAAAGTAACAAAGCTATGCTGTTGTCTTCTTGCAGCGGGACATGTTTCTAACTCATAGAGCAAGGAATCAAGGTATAGTGGGTATCTCTTAGAATAAAAGTCATAAAAAGATGTGGAGATGATATAATGAAGAGATTGATAATCAGCCCGACCACCATCTTCATCATAGTTTCGACACGGCACTTTGGGATTGATCATTACCCCACCATTGCAAAGCCAAATATCTGATAATGAAAAGGCACCATCCCAAGTAACACCTAGTGCCTCATGCCCCTCCCGACACACACAGACTAAAAGTTCATGAATTATGTACCTTGACAAACTATTCAAGAATGAGACCCATCCTGATGACTGAAGATAAGGATTCATCAGCTCTTGGGGGAGCTGCCATCTATCAAAACGGGCCTGTCCTCCTCCAAGTATGAGATCCAGAGGTACATATGCAAACATTGCTAGTGGTCTGCATATAATGACCTCATATAGTATGCTAGGAAGTTGAAACTTCCATGTCTCATCCTACATAAGCCAACAGAGGGTAAACTCAGAAAATGCTACAAGAAATAGAGTAGCAAAGTTAGCCAATATTCAAGTAGTAGCAAACAACATATGGAAATTTACCTTGCTACTGAATTTCACAAGCTTCCTGGAAATTCCAGCAGAAATATTTTTGAAAACCTTGCATACATCACGCTTAATGTTCCTGTAAACACAACATGCCACAAAATGATGCATCATCTTTCAACTCAGAATCGATAAACATGTTTCTTAAACAAAATGGCTGTATGGCATACCTTTCTTTTTCCTTCTTTTCTGGTTCCTTAGGTCCAGGAGGTGAACCTTCATCCTGAATACTCTCCCTTCCATTATAGGTGAGCAATTTGTCGCCCAAAGACGTCTTCTTGAGCTCGGAAAAAAATTCTCTCTTGATTTCTCTTGCCTTCTTTTTCATCGAGAACACCCTTGTTGATTTGAACTTGGGGTTTATAGCAACCTAAAGATAAATAATGCAGTTAGATGAGCTTTTACTAACATCCTTGACTTCAACTCGGGATTTATAGCAACCTAAAGATAAATAATGCAGTTAGATGAGCTTTTATTAACATCAACCAGACTTGACATGATTGCATTGACGTACTGATAACTTTTTTATAAGGTTGACAAAATCATATGAGAGGGAGTCTTCAAGGAGTTGTGGAGTTTTCTCCTTGCCGCAATCATGATACTTCGACTGAAATTAACAAAAAAAAAGAGTTATCATTCCTCTAAAAGCAAAAACAAAGTGACTAATTGAACCATGAACTTCAGAAAAAAAAGGAAAAGAAAAATTCAGGAAAGTTACCAAAGGTGGAGGAGGTACCACACGGGGTGGAACTGGGACAAGGTTGCTGCTAGCCTTGATGCCAGACTCCTGAGCAAACTGATCTTCTGCAGACTTGTTGTGCAAAATAATCTGTTTGGTGCATAAGAAATATTTATTATGAGAAATGATGTACAACACATAATAGAAATCATTTATGCATTTTAACAAATCAGAGAAAGGAAAAGCATTAAGTTTACACATCATGGATGCTCTGCTCCCCCTCCTGGGGAGGTTTACAGGTTGTCACAATGTAGAAAAGGTTCACTTCAAAAGAAAACAATGTAGAAAAGGTTTGTAGATTCTCAGAATAGAGTATTACCTTCACACAATCTCTCTCTGACAAAGGCTGACAGTTATCATGTATGCCAAGGCATTCTTCGACAAACCTTGTCACTGTAACAGGCTTGAAAAAAAATGTTGCCAATATGTCTGAATAAAGTAGCATCAGCACAATGTTAATTATCAACACATACATTAGTGCATTGACAAATTGACAACAAACAGTAAATATGTAATCTGTATTCAGAGATAGACCCATATGTGATCGGCACAGCCTATGAAAGTCACCTGTACAGGACTCAAGGCCCTCACCAATGCCTCCATTATGACCAAACATAGAGAAAAGGAATCTGGACAATGCCACAATAACTTCAGTGAAGATTATATTACCAGGAAACAGTAAGCACCCTGTAGTAAGTTATCCAAGCAAAATTCAACACAAGAACTTGAGTGTACCTGTTATACTTCCAAGAGTGGCACTCCTTGAGCATAACATCGAGAAGCTGTATGATTTCATGAGGAACATCCCCCTGTCGTCCACACAGGAACTGCTTAAGATGGTACTGGTCTGTTCTACCAGCAATTTGGATTGTGATCTCGAACTCGGTGTCCACCCTATAAATTTAAAATGAGTAAATAGCTGCATTGACAAACAAGTTTGTAGTGTTACAGAAAAGTGGGCATATGTACAATCTGACCTTCCTTTGTTCTCATTTTCAGTAAGAACCATTTTAACCACAAACTTTTGTGATTCAAATAGAAGTGGACCAGCAGTGTAGAGGGTTGTTCTTCCATCATAGACAGCCAATTTGCCACTCAAAGAGGACTTTCCATACAATTTAATGAACTCAGTAAGAACTTCCCTGTTCACAGCTTTTGACTTTGGCTCGGGTGTAATAGCAACCTAAAGACAAAATGGCAATGCAAAGCTAAATAATAACATTTTAATCTATTAAACCATAGTTTCACATATTAGTATCATCATACAGGTGGCTACTAGTAATCTGGTATCCTAATCCGGTGAAGAACGGAGAACAAGTATTACTCATCCTAGATTCAGTAAACAATTAAGCATAAGGAAAAATCCTAGCTCCTAGAGTAAGAGGGGACATTTTACAGAATCGTCAGGGTGCTGGTACAGACGCGAAGGGAAATTCAGAAAACTGGGTAGCCAATAGCAAACAAACTATATGAAGAAATAGTCGATTTCCGAGTGAAAGGACAGGCCAAATGAATCGCAATGGAATTGAAGAGCGCTTGGGGTTGACGGGAATCGCAATGGGCAGTTGTGCGCGTGAGAGCACACTCGGGTTGGTGATGCTGCAAGGACATCCAGCGGCAAAGATCCAAATCGAACCCTGCTGTCTAACAAATGCTACACTTATTACACACAACACTGGAGATTAAATTAACAGAGGTGGGAAATAAAATGCCATGTAATATTGGAGTGATTCAAGCAATTTTACAGGTATGCAGTGCTCCTGCCATTTTTCATCAAGAAAAAATTCCAAGATTGGCATAAAAGCAGTTCGAAACACAAATTCATATTGTCTGATCCCATTTGGATTTGGAAGAGATCAAAATGGGAATAGCTGAGAGAAGCACATGCATCCGAGATAGCAGGGCCAAGGGTACTGTGCACAACCATCAAACAGTTTTGGCACTATGTGTTGCACTTGCACAGCACAGGAAGCCAAAAAAAAGGGGTCAGATCAAAAAAAGAAATCTCCTCGAATGAAGAAGATGAAAAGCAGCAGATAAGTAGTGAAATTCGGGGAAAAAAATCCAGAGAAGATCTCCCTGAAGAAGATGAAAAGATTCAACAAAGCTAGCAATTGTAGCAACGATGCAGGGTACGAATAACAACGCATACGAAACGAGCGTGTACCATTCAGAGATGAAGACAACACAGGAGAAGAGACTTGCTTGCATGCTCGGAGAAATTTGTGCAACTCCTCTTCCTAAAAGGAGCATCACGATCGAGAAACAGCAAAACGAACCCAATGCATGCGCGCAACTGGAGACAACGTTCCGTTTCGCTTCAATTAAGGCCTCTGACAGGCTAAATAAGATCGGTGGCACAAGAGCCGAATTGAACGAACGTGCGCTCCAACCAAAACATCCATGAGCAGGACGAGATTGAAATAGCCGTTCATATACATACATGTGCGACGTTCCTCAGATCAAACTCGAGTGCTTACCAAAACGCGCGACGTTCGTTCCTCCGATCAAACTCGAGTGCTTACCAAAACGCGCGCGCAGGCGCAGGAGAAGAAACCGGAGAGCGAGACAAGTGACACGAGCAGACCGACGCTCCGACCAAAAACATCCATCAAACAGGATGAGATCGAAGCGCGCTCGCTCTCCAGATAGATAGATAGATAGATATATACTATCGATGAACATCATCAGGAACTCAGATGCATTACAAACACAGGCAGTGCGCACATCCAGAATTCCAGATCTAAGCAAAAGAGGGTGTACAGGAGCATGCATACAGATGGAAGCTGGGACAGGTACAAGTAGAGGAGGTAGATGGAAGTGGAGGCCAAGCAAGCTCACGTCGTAATGAAACAGATTGTTGGCGGAGACGTCCACGAGGAATTGTTTTGCCGACGGACAGGGAAAGCTTCTTCTCGGCCTCCTTAGCCAGAGTCGCTGCCGACGGCGGCGCCGAAGAGGCCGTGGTCGGCGACGACGGAGGAGCCCGGACACTGACCGGCCCGGACGGCGGCGACGACGGAGGGGCCCGGACGGTGACCGGCCCGGATGGCGGCGACGAAGTGGCCGTGGTCGGCGACGATGGAGGGGCCCGGACGGTGACCGGTGGCGCCGAAGAGGCCGTGGTTGGCGACGAGTGAGGGGCCCGGACGGCGGCGCCGAAGAGGCCGTGGTTGGCGACGAGTGAGGGGCCCGGACGGTGACCGGCCCGGACGGCGGCGCCGAAGAGGACGTGGTCGGCGACGACGGAGGGGACCGGACGGTGTCCGGCCCGGACGGAGGTGAAGGTGAGGCCTTTTGCCGCAGGGCCATGGGCGCGCGGTACCCCACCACTATCGGCGCGGCCTCATGCTGAGCCGGCAACGGACTCCACGTGGACGCCGGCCGCGGGCGCATGAAGCCGCTAGGCCGGCCGCCTCGGTATCCCCGGTTGCCGTACGGTGGGCGCTGGTCCCCGGGATCGCCATGGCCTCCGGGGCCGCAGCTTCGGTAGGCCATGGGAGAAGGGAGGAGGCTTTGGTTGTGGTGGTTCTCGTAGATAGGCGAGACAAAAAGGAAGGGAGGTGGAAGAAACGGCGGGCGGAATGGGTGCTCGAGCAGGGGAGACGAGGAAGGGGCCTTTTACAAGAAGAAAGGAGGGGAGAGACAGAGATGCGGTGATCGGAACCTCGAGCCGAGAGATAGCGTCTAACGGTAACATTACCTCTCCGTTTGTCCAAAGTTGAGCTAAGACACTTCAACTTTTTTTCGCTCCTGCCAACATGGGAGGGTGCGGTAAGGTTACCCTCCTGCCAACATGGTACGTACGAACTCCGTCTCCTCCTCCGTCCTCCCTCCCTTCCTCATTTTTGCGCTCCCTTTTTCTTTTCAGTCAACACAAAAAGGGCCGTGAGCAGGTGCTTGCTGGCATGGACGTAATAAGTCTGCTTATGGAGCGGGTTGAAATGGGTTTTATAGAGTTGATTATGAAGCGGGACGTGTTTGAATGAGTTGGGTTTATCCAAATACGGGTTGGGGCGGGTTGGAGAGTGATTCCTTTTTCTATGGGTTCGTATAGGTTTAACTCACAAGTATCAGGGTTTTCTACATGAACCCACATGCAGATTTATGTAGCAAACACACGGGTTATAACAATTGGCGGGGCGGGTCAGATTAGATTTAAATAATAGTTATGGGGCTGAATGAAAAATGAGTTAATTTAATGTGGGTTGGGGTGGGTCAGGGGTGGGTTTCAACCCATTAGCAGGGTTACATGGACAGCTTGTTTTTTCAGTGGCTGTTTGGATGCAACTGCAACGGCGAAAGCACACGCTTAAAAAAAAACGAAAACACGATATGAATTGAAGGAGAAGCAGGGAGGGATCTTGTCTTGTTCATGACTGGAATCTTAATGCCGAGAAACATTCTTCCTTTTTTAAAAAAAAAACAGAGAGAGAGAGGGAAACAGTCTTCCATTTCACGAGGGAGCCAGCTGATGCTGATCAGAGGCGCAGGCGTGTTGCCGTTGCCAAATGATCCGCTGCTGGTCCGCTACGGCTACGCCCTGCCCTTGGCCGGGTTCCACTTTTGGCACGGCGATCATCTGCAATTCTGCATCGCCGTGTTGCGCTGCCTGCCTGGCGTACTAGCCAAAGAAAGCCGCGTTGCTTTTTGCCTGCATTGCCTTTTTTTCTTTCTCTCTTTTTCCCCCTTCTTTTTGTGCTGGGGAAGATCAAAGTTGGGATTGGAGAAAAAGGCTCTCAATTATACTTGGGATTTACTATTCAAGAAAAATAGTTTTCTGTTTCACTGCTGGTCTGCAGCGCCTTCTTTTGCCGGTACGGGTGGTCGGAAGGGCGAAAGCACCAGCTAGCTGTGGAGGCGGAGATTCCGGCCGGTCAATCTCTCGCGCTCGGGGTTCGCCGCCGCCGCCGGAGTGCCGGCCGATCGACCGGCGCCGCACCAACCGCTCGGGGTGGCCGACGATCAAGGACGCGACCATGGAAGCATGGTGCTGCCGCGCAGTGCCCGAGGCTGCCCAGCCTGCAGGCTGCAGCTCTTGCGTTGCAGCCTTACTTGCAGATTGCAACAGACCCTGATCGTCTGCGGCGCGGACAGCGCTTTTTTCTTTTCTTCTTCTTCTTCTTCTTTTTCTTTTTAACACAACTCAACCTGATTCAGAGGATGGTGGAGCTGTATTATTAACAAGGACTGGATGTTCATCTTGGTTCAAAAAAAAAAGACTGTTGTTCAATTCCATCCCAGTTTGATATGCTAGGCTTTTCGCATGCACGAGCACGGTGCCCTCGCGCACCACCCAGAGGCCGCCGAGCTCACGTCTCCGCTGCATCGGATGCCGCCGCTGCTGCCAGCATGCCGTGGAGCGATGTAACCGGTCGGTCAGAGTTACACGCACAGCGCCCGAGGCACGGAGGTCAGTGGCGAAACCGGGAAAAGCAGCAGGCAGCCAGGCGAAAAGCGCCGGCGCGGCGAGCTCGTCCGGCGGTGCTGCTGAGAGCCAGCAAACAAAACAACAGCCTCCAACAATCAGCACAGTTGAACCCTTTATGCTTGTATAATAGGACGAGGAGAAGACACGTGGTTCACTCAGGGTCATGGGATTAGCTCAAAGGGCTGTGATTTGTTAACCAGATTGTACTTCTAGATTCTAGTACTCAACTGCTGGTATGCGAATTGCACGAGCTGTTCGTTTGCAGGCTTCCAGCGGCTTGTGCATTGGTTAGGTTCATGTAGGTACCAGAATTCAGAAACAAAACGTTCCCAACGGCAGTGGTTAAGCCAGAGTACTCGTGTGTTCGTATGAATCGTATCGCAGTAGTACACGCAGCCGCAAGCGATGCCGATCCCTACGCCGCAGCTACCTCAGTCGAGGACGAGGAGCTGAGCAGCAGCATCTCCGTGCTGGCCATCCTGTCGGATCCGACGAGCCTGAGCCGGTCGGGGTACACCTCGACGCGCCCGAACGCGTCGGTGCCGGGAGGGCACTCGACGGCGGCCTCCAGCGTGCGGTGGTGCACGCCGCACCCGTCCACGGCGTACCCGCCCCTGTGGACGTGCCCGGCGAGGCACGCCACGACGCACCCTTCGTGCCGCCGCACCACGGCCATCACCTCCTCGTAGTTCCACATGAGCCCCGTGGGCGACGCCGCGCCGGGGTGCACCGGCAGGTGGCTGCACACCACGACCCTCTCCCGCCGCCGCGCCGCGCCGCGGAGGACGCCGTCCAGCCACCGCAGCTGCGCGCCGCCCACGCCGCCGTTGAACATCACGAACCGCCGGTCCGTCCCCTCGAGCCCGCTCGGGCTGTTCTTGTCGCGGTTCGGGTTCCGGGCATCCAGGAACCGCCGCGCCGCCGCGGACGACGGGTGCGTCCGCGGCCGCCCGAGGGCGCTCAAGTCGTAGGCGTCCAGCACCACGAAGCGGTACCCCGGCCACGGCGAGAAGTCGTAGTAGGCGGCGGAGCGGCCCGGCGGCGAGGGGATACGCAGCTCCGGCACGAGGTCGCTCCGGGGGAGGTTGTACAGGCAGTGGTTGCCGAGCATGTGGTACGCCGGCCCGCCGCGGAAGCCGTCGAACTCGCGCACCACGGCGCGGACGGCCTCCAGGGACCGCTCCCTGGGGCAGAAGCCGTCGACGATGTCGCCGAAGTTGACGCAGAACCTGACGCCCTCGTGGGCGTTCCAGCTCCGGACGGCGCGGCGGAGGACGCAGATGCTGTGGCGGTAGTAGCGCGGCACGCCGAGGAAGGACCGGCCGTCGGGGATGTCGGCGTACTGCACGTCGGCGATGACGCCGAACGAGAAGAGCGGCTCCTTCGCCGACGACGCCGGCGGCCGGACCACGCCGGCGTTCGGGCGCGCCAGCATGGGCCGAGTCCAGCAGCGGCGAGTGGTCGTCGCTGGTTGGGTGGCGGCACAAGCTAGCTAGGAGTATCTGCAGGTCCCGTGCACTGCAGCACGGTGCGCCGCTCGTTTTTTAGCCTGTTGGGCTGAGATTTTGTGTGGACGGAGGCCACGACAGAAAGGGAGTGGCAGATCAACGGCTGGGACCAATTTTTTAATAATCCATTTTTAGGGAATTTTAGGACCGTTTGGTAGGGCTTCTTAAAATGCTTCTCCACCGATTTTTGTGAAATCCTACTAAAAACGGCTTCACCACCAAAGCCGGGAAGAAGTCGCAAAACGGCTTACTCTAGAAAGGAGAAACCGAAAAAGTGGCTTCACCAGCTTATCCTCTCTCTCCCAGCATTAAGTGATCATAAAATTACATATATTGCCATTAAAAAGCTGTTTTACTAAACATTTTGCAAAATGGCTTCAGCTTCACTAAAAAGTCATTCTACTGAAAAAGCCGAAACCGTTTTATGAGAAGTCGAAACTCTACCAAACGGAACCTTAATAGTCCATTTTTGAGTGAGAGGATAATAGTCCATTTAAATGCAAAACAATCTATTTCTTTGGGCCTCCAAGGTTGATGGTCTTTCTGGGCCTACGTATACTGGTCGGGCGGGCCTCAAAATCAAGGTCTAGCTGGAAGGGCCCGCGTGGCCCGTCCGGAAGCCGCGGCGCAGGGCGGCCCCACGTGTCAGTGAGACGTCCCCAGAGGGAGATCGGCACCACCCGCCTGGGTCTCGCATCGGCATCGCCACAAAGCCCATCACACACCCCCCGCATCCTCCCCTCCCCTCGCCCATTCCTTCCGCCTCCCTCCCCGCGCCGCCGCTCGCCGGAGCCCGCGTCTCCGCCCGCGACGCACCGCGCCGCGCCCTGTAGGTGAGTCCTCTTGATTAGTGTCCTCGTTGATTCCTGCTGGTTCGTCCCCTTCCAGGCATGTGGTGGAGATCTCCGATCTGGTGATCCGCTCTGGTCTCCGGTAGTTGCGGACGACCCAAGGGTCGTGTCCAGGCCTCTTGGGGCCGTGGGAATCGAGCCGCTAGATCTGTGCGAATCCGATCGATTGAGGCGGCGTACGCATCCGGGGCTTGACCTCGCGTCCTTCTCCGTTGGCGTCCTCGTCCCTGTGGGTTGCAGCGGAGTGGAGATCCATCTGCCCCAACCTAAAAGTTGATTTCCGTTTCCTTTTTGTTGTTAGTTGTTACGAAGAGCTAGATTGCTAGTTCATTCTGCGGGACCAATTAATGTTGTTGTCCCTGATAGTGATAGCTGAAATGCAAATCTAGCCATTTATGTGTTGCGGATTTGGGTGTTAGACTGGCAAAATTTGCGGCAAAACCTCCTGATTTCGTGCTTTCAATGTGGTTTGTTCCGCTTGAATTCATTGGAAGGGTTGATTAGTGTCAGTAGGATGGAACCATTTGTATCTATGAAGAAATTTGCATGTTTTATTTCTGGTGCTCATGCTTGTTGTGCCAAACCACTTTTCACTATGGAACTAAGTTCTCAATACTGGATTTTGCAGAATCCTGGATGGCTGCCACAAGGGGCATTAACCAGCTTCTGAGGAGAACTCTCCACAACCAGTCATCTGTAAGTACCAATATCAGTGAACTCTTTGTTTGTATGCCAGCCTCTTCAAAATGAGTCCATATCCAATTCGGGTAGTGAAGCCTCACCATTGTAATATGGAATGTATCTATCTGTGGATTTACTGTTCATGTTGGAAGCAAATCGTAGTGAACGTGCTTAAGCTGTTAGGATCTGCATGATGTCCGCTTGACAGAAATGAGCAATTAATCACTGCCGCATGTGTCTTTTATAGGGTTTATGTTTTGCTGTTCTTGTCTTATCCTATTGTATAATAAATTTGAACCAGATAGCTTGAGCAGTATAGTCCTTTTCAGTTCTGTTGACTGGATCTTTACTAGTTATCCTAGTTGTGTTGGATCCCTCCTTTTCCAATCAAAATTATGAGTTTTGGAGGTCATTAAGTTACTTTTGACTTATGAGTTTTGGTAGACATTCTATCTTTTTCCACGGGCCATGACCCATGATTGCTGTCTCTTAACATTGTTGCCATGTTTTGTAGGGTTCATCGCTGCTTTCTTCACTTCGGGGAAAGCATGAAGAGTCCTCTGCTGGACTGAGAGCATTGGCTCTTCTTGGAGTTGGTGCCTCTGGTCTATTGAGTTTTGCTACAATAGCATCTGCGGATGAAGCTGAGCATGGCTTGGCAGCCCCAGATTATCCCTGGCCACATGCTGGCATCATGAGCTCTTATGATCATGCATCGTAAGTCAACCGTATCCTCTCATTTTCATTAAACTTTTATTCATTTGGTATGGCTTGATATTTACAGAATCATGTAAATCATTTTATGGAATATGGATCATGGCACAGAATTAACAAGCTTTTTTGTGTGCTGGGGTGTATAATTTACAAATGACATTTTGTACTACTTTAACAATTAGCAATGAAGTAATTTAGTAGTTGTCTTGTTCCAGGACAAATTCTTGTTGAACTGTAAGTACTTTGTTTTCTTGCATTCTTCTCTAATATATCTAAAAAAATATTACTCTGCAGAATTCGGCGTGGACATCAAGTTTACACACAAGTTTGTGCCTCTTGTCACTCCATGTCCTTGATTTCGTACCGTGATTTGGTTGGGGTGGCCTATACTGAAGAGGAAACAAAGGCAATGGCTGCTGAGATTGAGGTAGTTGATGGTCCTAATGATGAGGGTGAAATGTTCACCCGCCCTGGTAAGCTGAGTGACCGCTTCCCACAGCCCTATGCAAATGAGCAAGCAGCCCGATTTGCAAATGGTGGTGCATACCCCCCGGACCTCAGTCTTATCACAAAGGTAATTTCTGCCAATGGTCTTGCATTGTTTGGTGTGATCTTTCACTCCTTGTGGCTTACTGTTTGCAATGCTTTTATTCAGGCAAGGCACAATGGTCAGAACTACGTTTTTGCTCTTCTTACTGGTTATCGTGACCCACCTGCTGGCGTTCAGGTACTTTAATTGTTTATGTATCATTTCAATCTGGTGTGGTTTACGGCTTTGTGAATCCATTATCATTGTTTATACATGGTTAAGAGTAACCTCTTGCTTGATTTACAATCACTTGTATTGCATGATACATTTCAAATCTCCGTTTCATACTGGCTCCTGATTTATGCACAATTTTCTCTGTTAGAAGATGCTATTGGATGTTGAAAGCACTGAACTGCAGATTATGATGTTCCGAGTGCTTAATCTTTTCTGTTCGACGAGCAATTGTTGGTCAATAATCTTTGATCAGTTCAACATCACTAGTTTTATCTGTGTATGTTTACCATGGATAATTCTTTGATTCTGTAATACTGTCAAACACAGGCCCCCATAGATATTGACTAAAATATGTCTTGTGATTGTCTATCAAAGGATGGATATTTCATACTTTTTTGCATTATAGTGTTTGCTTTTGCTAGATTATTATAGGTAACAATAATGACATTCATTGTTTTGCAACCTAGATCCGTGAGGGTCTGCATTACAATCCCTACTTCCCTGGTGGTGCCATAGCCATGCCCAAGATGCTTAATGATGGAGCTGTTGAGTACGAGGATGGTACTCCTGCAACTGAAGCCCAGGTAAACTATTACTGTCATTGTTTATCCATTCAGTTTTCAGTTGTGAGGTTAGGAGCCCAGGACTGAGGCGTGACCGTTCTCATGTTTCTTTCACAGATGGGTAAGGATGTCGTATCATTCCTTTCGTGGGCAGCTGAGCCTGAGATGGAAGAGAGAAAGCTGGTAACATCCTTGCGGCTTAATCAATTGACTGCAGATGTCTCTGTTGCTTTTCAATTTTGCCATGATCCATGTCCTGATCACAACCCACTCAAAACTCGTTGTAGATGGGAGTGAAGTGGATCTTCCTACTGTCACTAGCTCTTCTCCAAGCTGCCTACTACCGGCGCATGAAGTGGTCAGTCTTGAAGTCGCGCAAGCTGGTCCTGGATGTTGTCAACTGAGGACTGCCGTTTCCTTTTTTAAATTTTAAATATGTCGAGCCTTTAACGGGGAGCATTCAAAATAATGGATTTGTGATGTACAATTTTGCCACTGGGGCTAGGTTCCATGCCTAGAAATTTATTTTGTCTTCTTTACTCTGCTGCAAAAGCATTTTCTCCAAGGGAGCACTTCGTTTCACGGTTTTTTGTCTGTCACCACCTCAAATGTTACCAGCAATCTTCTAACTTAACAGCTGATGGGAGTTGATAAATTCTTATGCTATGAAATATTGAACTGTTCGGTTCATAGGTTCTTTATTCTATGAAATACGGAACTGCTCGTTTTGCCTACTTTCATATTTGGTGTTTGCTTATTCCGTGTTGCATGGAAGGTTTGAGAGTTTGCTCTGAAATCTGTGATCCCTTGAAATGGCCACGTACCCAAATGCGAGCCTGTAACACAATCCGGTAATTTTTTGGTTCAAAAGATGCAATTCGGAATGTTTTAGTTGAAAAGGGCAACTGGCAAAGTGAAAGGGACAACTGATTGCTCAGATTGATAAACACTCCACTTGGTACTTGAAGCCCACCGATCAATGAAGCCCAATTACCGTCGATTAATGGCCCAACAACACCCAGATCGGCCCCCCAATAACGCCACCGATGGGGAAGAAGGGGATCATCCACCATGGAGGTGATGCTTGATCGGTTCGTGTTCCACCGTGACGGCGGCGCCAAGCCCTTCCGACTACATCGACACGGTGACGCTGGTCACCGTCGACATGGACGCCAGGACGGTGCTGTCGGTGCGCCCGTACATCGAAGGGGAGCAGGAACTTTACGGTGAAGATGCTGACGTGGCCGAGTTGTACAAGTCTAACTGTTGAGCATGGTGGTTTAGGTGTTGTGCTGTCCTTGATAGAAACGTGAATTGCTATCAACAACGCAGGGAATATGCTTTTTTTCTCTGTGAAATATCCTGTTGCTCTCTTGCTCATCTCTAGTGCAGAGGCCATTGCTCCACTCGCAGGGAAGAAGAGGCAGGAGTTCCCCTCAAATTTTCTGTTCCCATTGACCCCTCTCCGTTTTATTTTTGCCTTCTTTGTTACTCTTTATAGTTTAGCTTTCCTTCTGGCAGAATGCTGTCGAGGAGCTAGCACATGATTTTGTGTAAAGATGTGTGTTTTAATGCAAATACATAATTAGCATTTCAAAATGTTCAACAAAATTATACATCTTACTCTACGAATTCACTATCACTCATTTAAACTTGAATTAAACAACCTGTTCATTCAACTTCTGTACAAGCTAATGATTCAAAGTGCAATAGTCCAAATTTCAAATGCTGATACGGTAAGAGCCTCTCGAAGGGACCTCGCGCTTCTACATCAACAGTCCAAATTCTCAGCCCTGGAGGCATGCATCTTTGCAGCAGAGCATAAGCGTCAGTCCAGCGGGGATTCCTTTCTCTCTTTTTTTTCATAAAAACACAGCTAGCGCTAAGTACCAACACCATGATTTATGCCAAAACTGTAGAAACAGCCCCGCCTCAAAAACAATCAACTGCGACTACAAAACAACTATTGAAACCATGAAAGCAGAGAAGAATCTTAGGTTCGTTCATATGCATTCATCAAGATCTTTTTTGTGTGAATATATCATCCACTGGTGGAATCTGTATGCAAATCCAAATTGCAAATAAAAAATTATGACAAAAAGATGAACATATCACTGAATCGTATGAAAACATGGATCAGCTCAAATGTGCCAGCTATGGTCGTATAGAAGCTGATGCATGCATCAAAGTTCCAGTGGAAGCTGAGTAATATGCAACTATGCAAGACATAACCCAGAGTGAGACATCATTGTAGAAAATGACAACCTAAGCTTCATATAAAGATAAAAAATCAGTGCCTTGCTGTAAAACGTTATACATTTTTGCTATGCAAGTGTTGCATAAAAGATGGGACACCAAAACTTGGCCATGTATTTCTACAGATCTAGGTACAGGATCTAAATCATGCTGCTGAGTTAGGCAATAAAAACGGGAATCTGTCACTGGGTCAGGCAATTAGTGCAAAACTCTTCATTCCATCACCTCTTAGGTGCACAAGAAAGGACAGAATCACGGCAATGCATCCAGTATTCTGTAATACCAATGTTCATCCAAGGAAATGAAGGAGACGGCTGCAGATGCAGTGATGAAGGCACCCTGAACAAAGAAACATAGGAATTTACAATGAATGCCATCAAATGTGTGTGTGTGTGGGGGGGGGGGGGGGGGGGAATCAAACTGACAGATTTTGCTACCTTTCACCACTAAGGATCCCATATGCCAATTGTTTGCAGAAGGAGAAACCAGTCCTGTTGAAAACCCTCTCATAATTTGATCCGATTACTTGAACTGCACGTAGCATCCTTTATGTTAGACCAAGTGAAACAACACAGAAGCAGCTGCAGTCTACACAGAAGCAACTGCAGTCTAGTTCTTCAAACAGATGCACAGAGACATTATATTGACAACAGCAAGCACATTTTTGTGATAAGAACATGGAGCTTGTCTGCAAAAATATAATGCATTCAAAAGTGGGGGAAGCTATTTAAATTTGGACTTCACTTTGTTGTTAACTACCTCTCTTAATATATATGATTCCATAATGGAAACTTGCCATGTAGAATGCTACAGACATGTTGCTCCTGATGTTATCGTAAAATTCGATATCTAAAAAAGTAATAATGCACCAACAGTTCAACTAAGAAAGGTCTAAGCAAAAGTCAAGAGAAACAGTTTACCAAGAGTGGCATAGTTGCAATCAAGTTCTGAAACTAATGATTCGGATTGTTCATCAACAGTATCCTTTGTTTTCCTTTCATTGAAACCTCTGACTGGATGGGCTGATAGGTCATCATCTTCAAAAGTACGTCCGCTTGATGATGGCACATGAAGGAAAAATACTCCAGCAGGAAATCTTTGCCTCCTTGTCACCCATAGAGTTAACTCAGCATATGGAGTAGACTGGATTACAGCGATTACAATTTCCAGCATCACGCACACCCAGATAACCGTTGTTGTCAAGATAGAGAAGAATACATAGAATACAGAAGTTGTAGGTATAAGAAGTAGGACTGGTGTAAATAGCAAGGAACCAACCACATGCTGTTCAACTGTGTAGTCATAGCTATCTAACCTCTGCCTAAGAGGATTCCATTTGCGCCCTCTGTTATGGCATAAGCAAATGATTAGCAAACTTACGAGATAAGTATGAAAAAATCTGATGGAGAAACAAGTATTTCAGTATCTAAGTTGCTATTGTAACAATATTTATCATATTAAATGAAGTGCCATTGAATAATAACAAGTAACCAAATGATGAGAAAGAAATAATATTCCAAATCTTTTAGTTGATGTTTTATGGTATGCTTTTACACTCATTAAGAGGTAGAGAAAAGTAAAAACTAATCATAATCAAACATGTAATTTCTGACATAACTCTGACGAAGAATTTGTAATTTACAGTGAGAATGTTTTATTTCTAATATCCAGTGACAATACTTTAATACAGTTAACAGAAACAAAACTGTTGCTGTAAAAGTAGCAATGGCTACAAGAACCTACAACTACAATTCACATAAAAGGTCTTGCATTTTTTTTTGTATCAGCATGTGTTTGCACTATCTGAAATAGTTTGTGAAAACTAAAGAACTTGAATAGCTTTTATTAAAGAACAGCTTTGTATAAACTAAAGAAAGCTCGGCCAACCTAGGAGAAACTATACGATGCAAATAAGAAGACATCGGACCCAAATTCGAGTTGGACAGGACTTAAACAGGGTCGTAGGGGTGTGTACCAGACCTCCCACCAACTTAGGTAGGTCAGTTCCTAGTTTTGTAGAAACTGTCTCATAGGTTAGGAAAGTGATTTAGCTAGGGTTTCTTTCCTTTTACATTGGATGAATAGGATTTTGTTCAAGGCTGTGCAACTCTACCTTCACTCTTCCATGCACACAATAACTTGGCAGCTCCCTTACTCTGAACTTTTTTGTTGCCCAAACTAGTCCAGCTTTGTGTCATGTTAAGGGTTCAAGCGAAAAAATTCAGTGTATTCTAACCCCTAAAAATAGCATATGTTTCAGTAATCAATAAAATAATACAATCAGACAGCCTCCAAAATTCAAATAGACAAAGATCCAGCTGATATGACCTATTTGTACAAGTCAACAAAAAGATATTTTTCTCAAAGCAAAACTAGATAGAATACTTTATTAAGGCTAATATTTAGCACGTAATCAACATGTATCACTCATTCAGATTTAAAAATAGGTTGCAGTTTAGTAACCACTTACCTGAAAAGACGCCACAAGGATGCAACCGTCTGAATCTGTCTTGAATATATTGATGATATTAACCAGTGAAGCATGGTAACATGCAACGTAGCAAGCTGGATAATGTCAATAAAGAATGAAACTGGAGCTGTCAGACCTAAAATAATTCCAGAAAGTGCAATGCCTCGAATTATATGCCTCAGGTAGCCTCCCACGAAGAACCAAAGGGTAGAGTAAATTTGAACTGCATTCAGAGAAATCATGCCTAAAAGCTCTGCTAACTCTGTATTCAGCTTAAAGCCAGCTGGAACACCCATCAGCCACACACAACCAGATCGCAAGATTGCGTCTGTCATGTGGTGAACAAGATCAATAGTACAACTACAAATAGTCTCTGTATGTAATAAAAATGCTGCTCCAAGGACAAAACCCATCAGGAGATCCACAGCGATACTTGACCACAAAGCATGCTTCCGAATTGCAGCTTTGTGTGCATATTCAACGTTCACAGTGGAGCTGAACCAAGGATAACGAGAGTGAAGCTTAGTATTTTTGATAATCTGCACTTAAGCATATGTTAACTAGTAGGTAGTGAGTGAAATCTGCACTTGAATATTAACAAACTACAAAGATTCTTGGTATAAAGGTTACATGGATCAACAAAATGGAAGTGCAGCAGTTCCCTTAGCATTAAAAAAACATGCAAGGACTATGTCATCTCCCTGGTACAGTTAACTCAGAAGGATAGCTCCAATTAATATGCCAAATTGCCAATATGACAAAACAAATTAAAACAGCGACTAAGTTACTGTGCAGATTAAGAAGCTACATAGCCATTATAAGTTTACCTTAGGGAGTATCCCGGAGGACAATTGGCCAGTGAAGAATTTGACAACTGCGAAGATGAATGTTATTCCACGAATGTTTGAAAACCTTGTGTAACATCAAGTACTGGAACATATGGCTTAAACATTTTCGGAACATTAGAATCATAATGTAGAGGATAGTTGATGCTGAAGCCAAAAATATTCCCATGCAGTGCCATGTCACTTGAACTAAGACATCATATCTGAAAAAGCAAGTAGCAAGATAAGAGCAGGCGAAAGTAGCAGAACGTAGAAGGCAAACAAATGCTTACACAGATGCAAAGGCGAAATAAGCCCCAGAGCTGCTGGTTGAGCATTCCTGAGTAACTGGCAGTCTAGCTGCATTTGAACAATTGAGCGCCAAAATAATTGAATCCTTCAAACAAATGTGAAGCGACTTAGCAGACTTATTAATGAAGAAAGTAATATCATGCAAGTTCACCCATGCACATACCAAATCAAGAAATGATGGTTGCTTTTGGAGATCATTTATCCAATTTGGCTTTTTGAAAGAAGCCTTTAACTTACGAGGTGCATCCACTCCCAGTGAAAAATGGTTTCTGCCAAAGGTTGGAACCTCATATAATATGACCTAAAAATAAATTGAATAAAATATCTCATTAGTTTTTTAGAATAAATGGGACAATAACTGAAGAGGGTTAAGTACAAGAGGGTTTAAAAAATAGTTAATATAAGGATATCATAAACATAGCCTTGACTTACATACGTGGCAATGATTGATGTCAACCTGTTGGCCATCAGAATACAAATGGCAAAAAACTGGAACTTGATTTAGGTTGCTCTTAAAGCTCTTTCCAGACTTGCAAAAGAAGTGCACCCAGCTACCCTCTTTGACTGCAGACTTTCTGAAAGCATCCAGAAAACCATCTAACACACAACAATCACATCCCCATCTTCTATGATCGTAACTTGGATGCTGATCCCCATTCCCAACTGATCCAATCGTAACATTGTTTCTGCTTGTGCCAAAATGTTGTCTCTGAACAAATTGGGTGTCCAAGGGCAGTTGTTCAGTACAGCAGTATTCTTCTAACTCTCCAGGGAGATGTCGACCACAATCCCCAAGAATGGTAAATGTAGCCGATTCTTGCAGGCTCACTGGCATCTTTTTATTTGAGGAAAGAACGATGGTCTAACATGAGAAACAACATTGAGAAAAGAGGTTATGAACAATATAACCAACTAAGATAAACATGCACTTCACTTTTTTGGAGAATTTTTTAGCAGCTACATCAGTACATAAGCGAAATAAATAAATGAATAAAACATTCAAGTTGTGAAATTAAAGTGGTAAACAGATAAAGATCACATAATTTTGTCAGTAGATTATTTGAGTTCCCTAAGAAGGGAAAAGGACATCCTGACTTAAACAACCTACAAGGCAGATCTTTCTGCATAGCAAAGCAACCTCTGCAGTTGATAAGATGGGCCTTAAAACAAAATCTTAGACAACTCAACACAAAGTAATACAGTTAGAATGCAGGGAAAAGGTAGGTCTATTAAAAAAATGCGCTAAGCACCACCTAGGCATCACCCCACCGGAGTTCATGGAGGAGGATCAAAGGAGATCGAGGACCAGAGGAGGGGAAGAAGGAAAGTGAGAACAGATCAGAAGAAGACTGAAGGAGGCGATGTAGAAGGAAAGGGAAAGAACATGACTAGGACGCAACAAGTAGGCAGGCCCACTTGGCTCCGGGAGCAACTTAAGCATGCAAACACCAAGCCTAGAAACACCTTGCCTGCTCCCATCCAACACTGCCAAAGTAAACTACCATTCACCAGCACAACTACTCTCTTCCAGCTTCCGTCACCAACATCATTCCACCTTCCCTCTCTCTCTCTTCCCATGCCTCTAATGTCACCAGTAGAGGTGATATTGACGAATTGATCTTGCTCGGTCAGTCATCAAGAGTCCAAGACACACAATTGACCACTGAATCGTGCAGCCAGTCGCCTGGCCCAACTACCCCACCTATATTGGAAACTAAGAGCAGCCAAATGGCATCTAGCCTATGCAACTGAGTGGGAAAATTAAAAAAAAAAGGGTGGGACGACGCGAAAGTAGAAAGAAAATTCGAGGATTACAAACTGTGTTCCAGCAAAAGCAGTTTATTGCTACTTGCTTAAAGAACAGCTATCTTCTCTTCTGCACAGTGAGGTGTTTAAAAGGCCATCTTAAAGTTTTAAATGTTTCCAACTCCAACCTTGGAGAACTAAAATGACAAAAGCAAAGGGTGTAAAGCCTTTCCGAACATAAGTGCACTAAAATAATGGAATTATGCAAACAAATCAATTCCATTAAATTAACATGAGTGTGATCATTTCCCTCTGGCTTTTGGAGTTGGCTGAACGCGAACAAGCTAAAATGGAGATTGGAGAAAACATGGACAGAAAACGCCATCCCACTTTGTTCCTTTAAAGAAGGTGGGTGCCTTTTAGAAAGTGCAAGAAAACTCCTCTAGGGTGCACATTTACATATAGATGTCAGATTTTGCCCCTTATATTTACAATAGGTCCACTTCTATATTGGAGAGAGAGAAAAACGAGTAAATCATTCAAGAACCTAAGTAAACTGAACTGGACATCTCAATGACGCGACGGCCAGTCAATAATTTCCTCTGTAAACCTAATCTTTTAACCGCGCTTTGTAACTTCTTCAATTACATTACATTTAATACTTTAGATTGGATAAAATCAGTATTACTAAAATCTTCCTAGAGATTCCAATAAAAACTGCCTCACCTTCCAGTCTTCCACTAATATCTTACAATGGAACCTCACAACACCGCATTTGGCACATAGATTACTAAATACGAGTTCATGCCTCAACCAAAAATTACCCAGTAGATCAAGTAACTATGTTAAACTAGGTTTAACCTGACAACACATCATCTGCACACAACTCTGAATCAGAAATGATATCGATACTGACCTGCAGGGCGTCGGGTGTGGCAAAATAACGCAGGATCTGATCCTGGGGGACAGCCGCGGAGACGACGATGTCGAGAGAGCCGGCGCTGCTGAATAACCATCCGAACAGGACGAGCCTTGCCGAACCGGGCCCCTGCTCGAGCCGCAGCTCCTGGCGCGGCCACCAGATCCTGCATCGCTCAACGGTCATCGCCGCTGTACCTTGGGGCTTGTGTCCTGGGTGGACAGCATCGATTAGAGGAGCGACGCTGGCCCCTCCCCACACGCGCTCCTGATGCGCGCCCCCCGCCCGTCCGCCGCCCGCCGGCGCGCTGTAGTTCGCCGGATGGCGGGTGCGTCGCGTCGGGGGGGAGCCGGATGAGCAGAGGACCAGTCAAATGCTCACAGTATTACCCTAGGAAGTTTCTTTGTGTAATGATCACACCTCAATGTCAAACGAGATCAAAGTCTTATGTAATTATATGTGCTGTTATTTTTTGCCAATACTATTGTATAAATATATTTTTATTATAAAAATATTTCTATTATCAATTTTATACTTAAATAAATATATTAAGCATGTATCTCTTACTTATGTTACAATTGTTTTTTCCCGAAATACACCCGTACCTCTTACTCGTGTTTTTTTAGTTAACTTCTCGCTTGTGACATTTGTACCGAATATGCATTAGCATTCGTTTGCTCTTCAGATTATACGCAATGTGCATCGTCATAATTCAAGTGGTGATTAATTTAAACTTGAAGGCATATTTTAAGTATAATTCCTACCAGAGTTAGAGATAACACCAATGATTTCCATGACTTAATTCATTTACAGACCAAAACCAAGGTCATATGCTCACTTGGTTTTCCGATGATTCTCTTTTTGGTTAGAAAGATTTTGCATCGTCATACAATTATGCTGAAGTTGGCGCAATGGATGTAGACGGTACACTGTGAATCTTTGTTTCTAGTTTAGTTTGATTATTAAACATCTCGCTTTACGTCTATATAGTTTGACACTGCTTACTTAACATGCTGATGCCTTTACATCTATATTTTAATATTTTACATCTATAAGGTTTATTAAATATAGACATAACTGTTGATGAATCCTATTAAAATGATGTCACATTTATCTGATATAGGTTCGATCATAAGCCTATGTAACTGGATTACATGGTTAGGACTAAAGTGTCAAAATATAAACCAAATAATTGCACTATGATTAATATTATGATCATTAGTATTATGATGAAATGCTCTTAGCTATATACTTTCAGTTTTAAATATACAATATTTTTAATTAACTTTTTTTAAATATCATATATTTGAAAATAGAGAGTACTTTTAGATTCAATTTAAACAAGAATTTAAACCGGGAAATAAAATGCAAAGGAAATAAAAAAGGAAACCACTATGATTAATATTATTATGATCATTAGTATTATGATGAAATGCTCTTAGCTATATACTTTTGGTTTTAAATATACAATATTTTTAATTAACTTATTTTAAATATCATATATTTGAAAATAGGGAGTACTTTTAGGATTCAATTTAAACAAGAATTTAAACCGGAAAATAAAATGCAAAGAAAATAAAAAAGGGAAACCGATCCGGGTCCGGGCGCTTTGTCTCTGCGGCTGCGGTGCCGCCCGACAGCTAGAGCCCGCGGGAGCCACTCGCTCGCGGGCCTCAGGAATCCTTGCTCATCCTCGCAGCCGCCCCTCGAGGCCTCGCCACGGCGCCGCCGGCAATGCCTGGAGCCGTCGCGCCCACACTCGCGGCGGCGGCGGCGAGCAGCTCCACCACCTCCGCCGCTGCGGCCTCCTCAGTGGCTCCGAACCCGACAACGCGAGGAGACCCGTTAAGCAGCAGGTGTTGCCGCATTGCTGCTCCCTCTCCACTTGTCCCACCACTTGCAGCCACCCGTCGTCTTCTCGGCCACGGCTGCCGCGCCGCACCGCTAGTCGCCAGTCCCCACCAGGCGCGAAATCCTCGCCTCCGATTCGCAGCGGCGGCGACGGCGGCGGAGGGGATGGCTGCGGAGGCGAGCACGGCGGACGCGGCGTCGGCGGCTGAGGCGAAGCCCTTCGCCGTCCTTTTCGTGTGCCTCGGTCAGTCCCCTGAAACCGTAGTCTCTGTGCACCCCCCATCTCCGTGCCCGTGCGTGCGCGTGAACCGATTCGAGTGCCAATCCTCGAGTGCCCCCGCGTGCGTGCGGATTGAACTTACCCGTTGATGTTTCGAGTAGTCTATTAGCTGCGTTCCTGGATGCTCATCCTATGGGTAGTATTGGTTTCTGTACCTATGCTCGCTTGTCAGCTTGTCTTACCATCGTAGATCCCAATGAAGGTACAAGTTAGAAATACTTATAACTTATCTGCCGCATGATTAGGAAATTTTAGCTAGTTGGAAATGCAATTTAACAAACCTTTGTTTCATTTCCCTGCTACATGTTTGAAAATTTCAGATGACTTGGTTCGAGCATTGTGATGCTTAGCACTTGTGTGTAGTGATTGTTCAACTATGTAAGCGCTGTATGTATCACTGCACGAACTGTATGAATTAAGGTGCTCCGTACTTGTTCCCATGCACTTGCAATGTATTGCCTGCTTTTCACAATGTCTATGATCATGCATCGCTTTTTGCACATGCTTAGGTGTTTGTTCAATAGCGGGTAATCTCATCGCACTGCCTTATCTCTGACTGTGTGTTACAGTGCGAAGGTGCCTGAGATATTGATACATATGTATTTGTCTCTCTTCAGAGCTTGATGTAAACTATGTGTACAGGGAACATTTGCCGGAGTCCTGCAGCTGAGGCTGTGTTCCGGAACCTCGTAAGCAAGCGTGGGCTTGACTCCAAGTTTCACATAGACTCTGCTGGTACCATTGGATATCATGAGGTGATACCCTGCATTTACCTTACTCATTATACAATCACTCAGTTTGGTAATGCCATCACTGATGAGGTATTCTGTGAATTCAGGGTAACAAGGCAGACTCGAGGATGAGATCTGCTTCAAAGAAGCGGGGGATTGAGGTGACCTCAATATCCAGACCTATCAAACCCTCAGATTTCCGTGACTTCGATCTTATCCTTGCAATGGACAGGCAGAACTATGGTTCTCTCTCAGGCCCTGTTACTTGTGTTTCAGTATCTCTGGATTTTTTTTATGTGTGCTTCTTGATGCATTTCTTTTAAACAATATGCAGAAGATATATTGAACTCATTTGAGAGATGGAGACACAAGGAGCCCCTCCCTGACAGTGCACCCAACAAGGTTAGTGCATAGATATTAAACTCAACATCTCTCAATTTCGCAAACTAGTATTCATTCTAAATACATTTGTGTGTACATTTCAATTTTGAAGACACATTCTCTTCCCTTCTAGCATTTCTATATATGTCCCACTGAAGTGTACAACACACATACGAACACCATTCACAGGCCAGGTCTAATGTTTCAGCCATATGCTTAGTTTTCACCCCTTCCCTTTATAGTAGAAACAAAAGTGAGCCATGAGAACTATTGGGGGTGGCCAAATATCACCATGAACTATTAAACTGCACCTATTTTACTTTCTGTACACTGGTATGGTGCATCTTTCATATATTTAAACATTACAATAGGTGAAAGACCATACAACGTTTCATTTATGTCCCTACGAATTACCCTATTGGCTCTTGATGTTTCCGAAATTTCTTTAGCTTGTGCCATTTTAGCAAGGTAAACTTGCTTAATTTTCTACGGCATAGGCACTCACTAGATCACATTGCTTGATGTGATTTTTATTTTGTTTTAGGGGCTTATCTTGTTAACAATGTCTGCAAAGTGCAACGGGCGAATATGTTTATCATTTATTTACTTAACTATGTAAAAGAGCACACCTTCCATCTCTGCTTGATACCTATTCTTTTGTTCTTGCCGCTAGTCTTTGTACAAAGCTGTAGGGAAGTTATTGATCCAACTTTTAATATTTTCTGTTATCTACGTAAGGTATGTAATGACATAATATTTTTTTAAATGCTTATTCGTTCTTGAAAGCTCACATCTATGCAATTGTTACTTGTATATTTATTAGGTTAAGCTGATGTGCTCCTATTGCAAACGACATACTGAGTCTGAAGTCCCAGATCCTTATTATGGAGGCCCTCAGGGATTTGAAAAGGTTAGTAGCATGAAGTGCTTGCTCCTCAGTAGCATGTTTGCAACTATATTTTCGACCTTATGAGTTGTGATTGTCCCAGGGGACAATGAGTATGAATGTTGTGGTCCCTCTGCATAACCACTTCCTTTTCGTTGCTGTCTTACTAAAATAGCTTAGCATGAAACTGGATAGTGGATACCTTGATTGATACTTTCCATTTATGATTTCAAGCTTGCCTAGTGACTGATTGATGAACAGAGATATGCATAAGCTCTGCCAATATCTGTGCATCAAGTGTTAACTTTAAACATCTCCTGAACTTTAGGTGGCTTTTCTATAGTAATTATTACATGTCAGCTTTCACTTTTGGAATATGTTCATACCTGCAAAGTAACTTATGCGGGTAATCTTCTTCTAATACAAAGAGGAAAAAAAAGCATGTCTAGGCAAGTACACAGCATGGCTGCCGCCTCATCATAGCTTGAGCAGCCTATGATGCAGTCATAAACTATATTACATTAACTAACCACAGGAAATAAAAAAGCTAGGATTTGTTCCTGCTGACAAGCTGATGCTGAAGCACCAATTCATATAGTCTGATATATCCTCGTACTCAGGCCCCCCTGGATAGTTGGATGTGATAACCAATTTACTGTCCTAGCTATAGTCATGCATTATGTCTTCAAAATAGCTGACTGTGCTTCCACAAGAGCTACTTGAAAATAACATTTGTGTTTGATATGTTTCCATTTTCTAACAAGTGATCCTGGGGCAATGCTTTCAGGTCTTGGATTTATTGGAAGATGCATGCGAGTCGCTGCTTGATAGCATCGTGGCAGACAATGCCAACATTTCTGGATGACCTTGGATGTTCACAATGTGCTGCTGGACTGCTGGAGTAATATGGAACATTGATCATGGACCCAGGTCTTTGGATGGGACTTGGATCTGTTAGCATTGTGATGATCATAATCCTGTATATGACTTGTGATATACAAAAACGTACTCATCATGACTCGTTTTTCCACCCAGATAATCAGAAACAATCTGAAGAGCCAACATTCTTATGCCCATTTGAAACATACCAATTTTGCGTAGAACTGTAAGAACATTTTTTTCTTTGTTTGACTTTTGCAGTGACTTTCTGTACAGTACATCCAGTGTCGCACTGTATCTTTTGATCACCAATTCATCAAAAGGAGTAGAACAATTCACCCCCAACACAGGTTTGACAGTGGGCGCCGGTCACCGGCGGTAGCACTGCACGTGCAAGAAGAAACCACCGGGCGACTGGCCTCTCGCCACCGTCTCGTCCGCCATCCACAGCCTGCCCTCCTTCTCCGCCCTTGCCTTGACCATGAACTGCGCCCCCGTGCCGGCGCCTCCGCCTCCCCGGCCGCCGAACCACCAGTCGTGCACGTCCCACATGACGTCGACGACCTCCCCGTCGGGCAGCACGGCGGCGCGGTTGCCCCGGAATCCCCAGCCCACCCGCCGCACCTCCGCCACCTTCTCCCCGTCGATGCTGACCCGCAGCTCCCCGTCGCCGCCCCTGCAGGCGTGCACGGCCACCTCGTGCTCCTCCCCGCCCTCCCGGAACCTGCACCGCGTCACGTGCGCCGCCGCCGCGCCGCGCAGCTGCTCCCGCCGGCTGACGAGGACCGCGCCGCCGTGCGCGTGCGGGACTGCGGCGCCGAGGTGGCGGGCGACCTCGCGCGCCGCGCCGCCCGCGCCGAGGAGGAGCGCGAGCTCGGCATCGGCCACGACGGCGAGGCCGTAGTCGCGCTCCGGCTCCGGGGACGGGCCCGAGGCGTACTTGGCCTCCGCGATGTCCCAGTGCACGCCGACGGCCGTGCCGGCGCCTGTCACCAGCGACCGGCTCCCCCGCCTCTTCTGCAGCAGCACCTGGCCGCTCCTCCTCGCCGCCGGCGCCGAGCCGCCGCCGTCGTCGAAGGCCACGGCCACGCCGGGCGCTCCCGCGGCGCTGCGCGTCCACGTGACCCGAACGAGCATCTCCTTGCCCGTGGACAGAACCGCCCTGTACACGCTGGTGGTCGCCGCCTGCAGCGACCGGTCGAGCGCGCCGCGGCCCGAGACGGAGGCGGCCGCCGCCGCGACGCTGACGGATCCGTCGCCGAAGCAGGACAGCTCCCTCATTGCTTGCCGCCGCAACGAAGCGATCCGACGCCGCAGCGGCCGCGGATCTTGCCGCGACGAGGCTCCGCTGCTCCGGCAAGAAGGAATGCCGCGAGCGAATGAAGGCGAGGAGGAGGAGGAGAATCGGGCGACATTTTAATTGGGGGAGCGTGCCGTTGGCTGAGCTTGCAGTTGCAGGTGAGGTGGCGGTCAAACGATTTTAATTAACGGCAGAAACCCACTGCAGGTATCTGCAGTTCCGTCTGGTCAAATAACAGGGGGTTTGGTTGCTCAGGACCTCCTAAAAAAATTAATTAGAAGTATTAAATATAAATTAATTATAAAATTAATTGTACAGAGATGAATCTATTAAGCCTAATTAGTCTATGATTTGACAATACGGTGCTACAGTAAATATAGACAATACGGTGCTACAGTAAACATGTGCTAGTGATGAATTAATTAGACTTAATAGATTCGTCTTGTGAATTAGCCTCTATCTATGTAATTAGTTTTATAATTAGTTCATGTTTATTTCTCCTAATTAACGTCCACGTATTCTTAGACTAAAGAACCAAATGAATTTTGTTAGGAGCAAAAAATTGTTAGGCAATTTGACCGAAATTATTCGCAGCTGTCAACTGTCATGTAGCAGCCCGTCGGCCATGGCTAATTGGCTAGCTAGCTACGAGCTGCTTCTTTTCTTTTTGGCACGATGGCATGCTGGCAAGTGACAGAGGGACCGTATCATATTCCGGCCTGGTATGCCTGACGCCCTAACTCCTAACCAAGCCACGTCTTTTATAATCGTTTAATTATTGTCAGCAAATGTGTGTTTGGGCGTTTGGCTGGCATGGAAGATACTGGTCGACCAAATCAGACGCTACAGCGTGATTTGCGAAGCTCAAACGGAGCTGTGTGCCTAATCGAGCGGCGACATGGAAGATGCGGGTGATCTGAGTGACGGATGATGGATGGGATACGCTTGTCATCGAGACCTCGACACGTGCACGTTCATTCGAGCTGTTCGTGTGCTAAGCATCGTTGGAATCCACGGTGCTAATCTCTTCTCTCTGGGAAGTTTCATTTTTTTTAGGCTGAATTCCACCTAGCGTCTTGATTTTGACCACCAACCACAAAATCAAAAAAATTTAGCCACCCAACTCTTAAAACATCGGGTGGTTTTGTGGGAGGTTTCGCTGACATGGATCCACGTGACGGTAGAACCCACTTGTCAGCCCTCCTCCCTCCTCTCTCTCTTTCTTCTCTCTCTTCTCTCCTGATGCAGAGCCGGGTCCGATGCTAGGCTCGCCGCCGCATCATCCCTAGTGCTTCGAGTGCTCGTGCCGCCGGCAATGGCCCGGCTTGTGCCGGTTGGGACGCCATTGGGGCGGCGTCGCCCCCCGCGGCGCTCTCCGACGCAGGAGGAGACCGGCGGCGGACAGAGGAGGCGCTGGGGAGGGGAAGGCAGTGCAGGGAGGGCGCCGCGGGGTCGGGGCAAGCGCGGGAGGCTGGCGGCGGGCAGGGGTAGGCGCGGTGGGGGAGTTCAGCGCGGGGAAGGTAGCGTAGAGCGCTCTAGGAACTCGAGGTGGCCACTGCCAGCTCCGGAGCTGCTAACAGGGAGAGAAGAGGGTTGACAAGTGTGCCCTACCGCTATGTGGCGTTCACGTCAGCAAATCTACCTACCAAAACCGTCCGATGGCCAAATATGAACGGTTTTGAGAGTTAGTGAGTATTTGGATACAGGTGCTAAACTTTAGCCGTGTCACGTCGGATGTTCGGATGCTAATTAGGAGGACTAGACATGAGCTAATTATAAAACTAATTGCAGAACTCCTAGGCTAATTCGCGAGACTAACTAACTAGTTACTGTAGCACCACATTGTCAAGTCATGGACTAACTAGGCATAATAGATTCGTCTCGCGAATTAGACTCCATCTGTGCAATTAGTTTTGTAATCAGCTTATATTTAATACTCCTAATTAGTATCTAACATCCAATATGATATGTGCTAAATTTTATCACGTGGGAGCCAACCAAGCCTCATGTGGTTAAAGATTTCTCGTTTTAGGGTTGGATGCTTACATTTTTGTTTTTTTGGGATCTTCTCTCTCTAAGAGTGGTGGTTGGGCCCAATGGGCTTTTCCACCACAAAATGCCGCCTCTTCAGCGAACAGCCCGCTGTTGTTTTGCGTACGAACTCCCTTCCAGCAACACCCCTCCCAAATTTGGATCGCGATTATTCTCCGCGATCCAAATCTGGGGAGCCACGGTGACCGCCGGATCGCGAAGAGGCGGCCGAGATCGAGGCGCGGAGGCGGCGGGCGCAGCCGTCTTGCCAGGAAGCCCCCGCATCTTCCCCACCCATCACGAATCGCTCCTCCACGTTCGTCAAGCTCGCGCAGTCCCTCCCCCGAAATCCCCAGAACCCTAGCGGAGCTCGACCCGCGATGGCGTCGGAGAGCGAGACGACGGCGCACTCCACCATAACGACAACGACGCTCGACGACGGTGGCACGCACGAGAGCAAGCGGGATCTCGGCAATGGCGCGGCCACCACCCCCAGCGTCGGGCTGGGGGAGGAGGAGGAGATGATAGGCCCGGGCCCGGCGCCCGCGAAGCAACGCCAGAAGCGCCCGCTCCAGTTCGAGCAGGCCTTCCTCGACGCCCTCCCCTCCGCCGCCATGTGCGTTTTTCCCTCCTTCCCTCGCCGTTTGGGTTCAGGGTTTCGGACCCGTGGTTCCTGACGATATATATTGCTGGGTTTTGCAGGTACGAGAAGAGCTATATGCACCGGGACGTCGTCACCCACGTCGCTGTCTCTCCTGCTGACTTCTTTATCACTGGGAGCGCAGATGGTGATCTCTCTTGCACTCTCGTCTCAGTATCTGAGTATCATATCTTAGTTCCTGTGTTATAGTATTTTCTGGTACTAGTTCAATTAGCTCGTTGCCACCTATGCTATTGTTGAAATTGTCTGAATGATATGTGCAAGTGGAGAGCTATTCTATAGTGTGATTGCTGTGGATTCGAATTTAGAGCTTAGTTTCTGTGGAGTGCCACTGCTAGAGTCAGTGAACAGCACTATTTAATTGCTTAGATTTATTAGATCTATGGGGAAAGACATTTTATTGAGCTTATCTGGAACAGTTTTTGCTTCTGTCTCATAGATTGGAGCTTAATCTATGCTTTTCTTTTGTTTTAGGGCACCTCAAGTTTTGGAAGAAGAAACCTGCTGGGATTGAATTCGCTAAGCATTTTCGGTCTCATCTCAGTCCCATCGAAGGCTTAGCTGTGAGTGCGCACATTCTTATGTTCATTTTCTCGATTCAGAGTTGTTTCATTCATGTTACTTATCATATGACGCATAAAGTATTATTTGGATTGCTAGTTGCTACACTTAGTCTTTGCTCCTACCTGTGCTAGTGGTAGTATGAACAACTGCAAATTATAGCGTGATTCAGTAATGCAGGTGAGCCTTGATGGATTGCTTTGCTGCACGATATCCAGCGATAGGTCTGTGAAGATATACGATGTTGTAAACTATGACATGATGTTCATGATGCGTCTCCCATTTGTTCCTGGGGCTGTTGAGTGGGTTCATCGAGAGGGGGATGTCAAACCAAAACTTGCCGTTAGTGACCGAAATACGCCTTTTGTTCACATATATGATACCCATTCTGGTTCAAACGACCCAATCATCTCCAAAGAGGTATTCTGTTCTTGCCTTCCTTTTTTGTTTGCATAATTTCTGTTGATTGACAGGAGGACACTAACTGTATGAGCTTCTTCGTTATCTGCAGATTCATGGTTGCCCTGTCAAAGTAATGAAATATAACCATGTCCATAATGTTGTGATATCTGCTGATGCCAAAGGACTTTTGGACTACTGGTCTCCATCTACCCTCGAGTTCCCAGAACAAGAGTATGCTGTTGCTTATTCACAGTTATTTTCAACTTCATGTAGTCCATCATACATAGTTCTCCTGAAGAACCGATACGAGCTTGAGCATATGTTTCCATGTTTCACTACCGAGGAAAACTTCATAATTGGAACCATGTAAATATTGTTCATCACAGTGAAATCTCATTAATGTTTAGATGCAACTGCTGAAGAAATAGCCGTGTGATACCAACCTGGGTCTCACCTGGGTTGTGTGGATCGATTCCAACCCAGGCTTCCTTGCTTGATGCGCAGGAAGAACTTCATGATGTATAAAGCTTAGATCAGTGTTGTTCAAAAAAAAGAGAGGAAGAAATACCAAAATTAATGTGTCAGCTTTAATCCTGTTCAAATCAATTCGTTGTGTGATATAATAAGCTACCTAGATGTTTTTGGGTTGGATCTAACTTGGACTTAAAAATAATTGGTATATCTGCTTGTTTTCTGCAGAGTGAGGTTTCGTGTGAAATCAGATACAAATCTATTTGAAATTGCAAAATGCAAGACAAGTGTTTCTGCCATCGAGGTACTTTCTTTATTTCTAGTATGGTTTTAATATCTTGTTTCTTCATTCTTAGACTAGGCATAATATTGGGCGTCAATGATTGGTGTTGAATGCCTTGGAGCAGAATAAGGTTATTCCCGCAAAAATTGTATTGCTATGCAGCATGCTTTCCCTTTTTCTTTTAGTGACACCACAGTTAGACGACACAGCTATCTGAATTTGTAAACTTGGTACATCGTACTGAACTATATATAATTAGCTGAAGAAATGGCATTACCGTAAATCATTAGATACAATAAACAGTGCATAGTGTGTTGTCAAATTTGATGCTTTAAGGAAATTATGGTCTGATGGACAATATTATCCTTCAGACCGTGCATTGAGTAACTCTGCTAAATGATCTGGTGCTGTTCAGGTGAGCAACGATGGCAGTCAATTTGCTGTCACATCCCCTGATCGTAGGATCCGGGTATTTTGGTTCAAAACTGGAAAACTAAGACGTGTATATGATGAGTCCCTAGAGGTAAGAAGCTTCCTCCTGGCAAATATTTGCAGAGCAAATGTTATCATATTGTATTCTTACTTTCAACTGAATATTGTCATAGGTGGCACAAGATCTTCAAAGAAGTGATGTCCCATTGTATCACCTTGACGCTATTGATTTTGGGCGACGAATGGCTGTGGAGAAGGAAATAGAGAAAACAGAAAATGTTCCACAACCTAATGCTGTCTTTGATGAGAGCAGCAACTTTCTTATTTATGCTACCCTTTTGGGCATAAAGGTATGCCATACTTCCTTTCTTTCCCGTGTTTTCCTTTATATGGTTTGTATACTTCAATATTATTTGTGTTCTTTTACATTTTTTAAGATCGGTATTTCTGTTGGAGATTCTTTGATGCTGTAAGATGTTAAGGATTTCCTTGTTCTTATGGGTTTACATCTTATATGAGCCGAGTGATACTTAAACTCCATGGTTTTACTAAGAGATCATGGCACTGAGGTCAGGCAAACAGAAAATAAGTCATTTAGTGTCTTGGTTCCTTTTGGCAAGCTGGGGCTCTTCCATATTTCCCCTGTTTGAGTTACTGATTGCATAAATGGACAATAGGTCATTCTGTACTTTTTGCTGAATGCGTATATGGATCATAATGTTATTAATTTTTTTTCTGCCATCTTTTCTGTAATATCTATTAACATTGTCATACATGTTGTCCAGATTGTAAATTTGCACACAAATAAAGTTTCACGCATCCTGGGTAAGGTAGAGAACAATGAGAGGTTTCTGAAAATTGCTCTATACCAAGGTGACAAAGGCAACAAGAAGGTTAGAAAAATTCCTTCAGTAGCAGCCAATGTCAATGATACTAAGGAACCCTTATCAGACCCCACGCTGTTATGCTGCGCTTTCAAAAAGCATCGGATATATCTCTTTAGGTATGCCATTCAATCATCTCTGGAGGGTTTTTCATTGGCTGGTTTTATGGTTTTGCATGGTGAATTCCTCTTCAAAAATTTGTTCAATCTGTTGTTTTTGCGTAACATGGTGCTGCCTTTGTATTCTTTTATTGTACCAGTCGTAGGGAACCTGAGGAGCCTGAAGATGCAACTAAGGGTAGAGATGTGTTCAATGAAAAACCACCACCAGAAGAGCTTTTGGCTGTATCAGATTTAGGAAAAACTGCCACGACATCATTGCCCGATAATTTGGTATGTTACTCCTTCGCTCGATGGAACTTTGGTATCTGAATTGTTTTCTCAAAATTACTTTTCTTGTGACCTGTGAGGGACTTGATTTCCTTGTTTGATTTGTTAACCCATGGTGCCTTACGCCATATCTCAGGTGATGCATACTTCTATGGGTGACATTCACTTGAGACTATATCCAGAAGAGTGTCCAAAAACTGTGGAGAACTTCACTACCCATTGCCGGAATGGATATTATGACAATCTTATATTTCATCGTGTAATCAAAGGATTCATGATTCAGACTGGGGATCCTTTGGGGGACGGCACTGGCGGGCAATCTATCTGGGGCAGTGAATTCGAAGATGAATTTCACAAAAGGTATTTTAGTTCTGTGTCGATTTTCCCATAGACGTGCAAGTTGGAGTATTTGCTCTGCAGCTTAATATACTGTGTAGTCAATTAGGGGCTCTATAAGTTCTTTAGCCACGAAATTTCCTCTCTTTTTTTCCACCCTCTATTTGTCCAGAACACATATATTCTTTGCTTTCTAGTTTCTCCAACATTGTCCCCATATTTTATTGCATTATTTTGTTTTAGATAGATGCAACAAGATATATTTCATCATGTTCTGTTTACCATTTTCATGTGGCCAACCTCTATGGCTGAAAAAAAATATTAGTGGAATGTTTGACAGCGGAATGCAACATTCGTTAACTAATATTTTTGAGTGGTGTTAGTTTCTGGTGTGCTTATAAGGATAAGGATAACAGTATAACACTAGTCGTTGTTTTTTAAGTGAGGTCACATGACATGTGAGGCACCTCATATTCCTTCTAGTGTAGTGACATCTCTGGCATTTTTCATGCAGCTTGAGGCATGACAGGCCTTTTACACTTTCCATGGCCAATGCGGGACCTAATACCAATGGTTCCCAATTCTTTATCACCACTGTGGCCACTCCATGGCTAGATAACAAGCACACAGTGTTTGGTAGAGTTGTGAAAGGGATGGATGTAGTCCAGGTATTGTTAACTTTTGCAACTTCATTTTAGTGGCTGAATTATCTCTCTTCATTTCTGTTGTTTTTTCGTCCTAACTTTATGGTTTGTGATTGAAGCAAATTGAGAAGGTGAAGACTGACAAGAATGACAAACCATATCAAGATGTAAAGATCTTAAATGTTACAGTTCCCAAGACATAAGCTTCTGCCGGGTCAGTAGGTCAGTGTCTCTTGTCCTGTCCTGTAATAATTCTACAGAAAATTGGTGGTTGAGCTTATACTTATGAACAAGGCTGGTCTGTTGGACCCTGATACATTCGTTGGTTCTTTTTAGTTGGATATGTCTTTGTTTTTGCTTCTTTCCTTTGGGTTATGACCATGGGCTTTTCAGTGTATTTTATAGGCCGTCCTTGTTGTCATTGTCTAACTAATTCTTGCGCCCGGTGCAGGGTTGGGACATTGTGCCTGAACTACCTCCTTAGTTCCTTTGTTGGACTTTGGTGACCCGCTGAAGAGAAGGTGCTCGCGTTTTACAAGAACTTCTGTATGCTTTGGTGAAATGAGCACGGCTAAAGACTTGGTCTTATTGGGAACTATGAACCATGCAGTTTTCAGGATTGATGATATCTCTGGTGTTGTCCGAGAACTTCAGTTAGCTTTGAGTCCTGAATCATGGGGCAGAGGGTTTATACCTTTGTAACATGGAATTAATCTTGCAGGGTGAAATGGAAAAAAAAAACCGTGGAGCTAGCTGTTTAATTTGTGGCAATTGTATGATGTGTCCAGTGTATGATCATGTACGTTTCAGAGTTGCTGGAACGTCTCTATCGTTGTACTATTACTAAAGAAAATTTTGGTATGAAAACTTTTAGTCAGCCCTGTTTGAGTAGACCTGTTCTTTTTTTTTTTAATTTGCGTTTCTTTTCCTGCCAGGAGAGTTGCTATCCGGGGGTCTCTTTTTTTGACGGATCCTATACAAAATGTGATGTATACCAGTTTAACGGTACGAGAGAGACATCTGTGGAGTACAACGCCGACGCGCGAAAGCATGGGTGCGGCCGTGTGGGTCTGGGCACGTAATCTTATTGTTTACTCGAGTCAGACTTTGCGATGCCTTCTTTTTTATCCTTTTGCCAGCCAGATGAACTTTTAACACGTACAACAGATAGAAAGGGAAGCTTGCCGTCGCCTCGTTCGTCTACGGCAGGAGGAGCACAGAAGCATGGGTGCGGCCGTGTGGATCATGGCTGAAGGGCGGAGGAGCACAGAAGCTAGGTCGTTAAAATAGGAAACATCAGGGGTCAAATCGGAGGGGGAACTTCGTGGATAGAGCGAGGGTAGCAAGGACGCTAAGGGTGCCTTACTAAATTTTAACACCTATCACATCAGATGTAAATTTTAACACCTATCACATCGGATGTTTGATACTAATTAAAAGTATTAAACATAATCTAATTACAAAACTAATTGTACAGATGAAGTCTAATTCGCGAGATGAATCTATTAAACCTAATTAGTACATGATTTGATAATGTGGTGCTACAATAACCATTTGTTAATGATGGATTAATTGCCTTAATAAATTCATCTCGCGAATTAGACTCCATCTGTGCAATTAATTTTATAATTAGCTCATATTTAGTCCTCCTAATTAGCATCCGAACATTCGATGTGACCTGAGTTTAGCACCTCTATTCAAACACCTCGTAGGAGTGGGAGACTAGGAGCGAGGTGGCTGGTGGCGAGATCCTCCATCCTTGGTGGCGGATTAGGAGGCGCCATGATCTGTAGGTAGCAGAGGAAGGAGAAGGAGAGTTGTGCCGTGCGTGCGTGGGTTTAGGGGAGGGAGATGGGTTAAGGGGCTGGCCTGTGGACCCAGCTTTTGGTCATCACGCTGGGAAATAAGATGGTAAAAGAAATGATAAGGATGTCAGGCTGCACTAAAGTTTGATTAGGGCATTAAACTAAATGTAAGAAATGGTTAGCACATATAAAGTTATCCTGTAATCTCAAGCACACTTAGCTATAGGATAACCACGGTGCCACACAAATAACAACAGTAAAAATATAGCACTTGTTTGGCTATTTTATTAAACTTATTTATACATGTTAATAGTACAATATAAACAACTGAAGAAGGATTTAGTTGAGCTCATGTGCAGCGTTATGGACAAAACCAAAATTAGACCTACATTGTAATGGTATTGTAACTTTACTGTATTATATATTATATCTTCGAGTACCTATTGATATTAATATATATTTTATTTATATTTTTTTAAAAGACTCTATGTGACGTAATTTAATATCATGCATTCTCTCAATTGAGCACCAAATAGCTACAAAGAATAATATATACTTAATCATCATTTTTCACTGTATAAGTTATCTTTTTAGTCATCTGTGTCTGACATAGCAAATCAAATAGACCGCGCTTCGTTGTCTTCGGCTATTTTGAACCATTGTTCGGTGGCGCTTGGAGTTTAGTACCCATGAAGAGTTGCCGGGTGGGCGACTCCTGTTTGACGACGAGCCGCACCTATCCGTGGTACTGACAGGCGACAGCCGTGGGCGAGCCAAGCCTGGCCTTTCTTCTTCGTATACATTGACCAGCTAGTCTTGGATGCTGACCTGGTCTTTGTCCGTCAGCATGCAACTCATCAGCAGATGTAATGTAAACAGATAGGCGAGGAGGAATCTTTGGACTTTGGGTCGTCTCTGTCAGCAGGGTGCTGGCCGGCTTGTTTATGGGGCCTGTGTGTCATCATGCATGTATCATGCCGCGAACCTGGACTAGGGCGGTTGGCGGAGGCATCGCATCTGGGTCGTTCGCGTTCCCATCCTTTGTGGCGTGTACCCGTAAGCAATTCGTGGCACTTACTCCTCGTCGTTGGTAGCTTAGCTTGTGCAGTTCGAATTCAAACAATGGAAAGTTCTAGATTGTTCTCGACCCCATGGGTTTGTGCATTTCTAACTGTATGTTTTCTTCACCGGTTAATCTCCAACCTTTTGATGATTGGAAGTGATCGTTGTTGCAGCAGCATCTGTGCATCACTGCGGTAGTAAGCTAAGGGAGAAGAATTGGTTTAGTGTCATGAGCTACTATAATATGGACCTGAGGCCGTATAATAGTTAGTGGCCTGCGCGTCAGAACGGGACTTCTGCCTTATATCGCTGCCGGCCTATGAGCCGTGATGTTATGTACGCCGACTCTAGGAGCGAAGGACAACAACGAACAAGAAACCTAAAATACTTTCCCTTCTCCTTCCTCTGAAACCTGCTTGAGGTGGCGCCGCCGACCTCACCACCGTGCGTGACGTCAGCCACCATCTTCCCTTTACCCAGATCCGTGACACCTGGTATCAGAGCTCGATTCTGATTGCATGACCTGAGTCCTACCGGAGGGGTATGTGATTGGAGGCGAATTAGAGAAAAATTTTCTTCCAATTCGTTTCGGATCCTATAACCCTACATGTGGTGACCTTGTCCTCATCGGAGATCGACCCTAGCACCTCCTCCAGACACATATCCACCCAATTCACCACCAAATCAATCCACAACTACCACCACTGCCACCGCCACCATCCCAGCATCTAGATCCTCAACACCACCACCACCGCTGCCGCCACCATCCCAACATTTAGATTCCTAACACCACCGCCACCGCCGCCGCCTCCACCGCTACCGCAACATCGACAACACGGGAAGAAGGCACGAACACCTACGCTGACCTTCAGGATGACGACGGCAAAGGAGAAACTCGACCTGCTGATCTTCGAAGTGAAGGCCCTATAGTCAAGCCAATTGAAGCTCACTTCCACGATGAACTCCCTCAACATATGGAGCGACAACGCTGACAAGTTTTCTGCCGGATTGAGCAAAGAAATAGAAGATCTTACAGCACGCATGAAGGCTTTAGAGGCAGCCACCTCTGCTGCTCGGCCACAAGCCCCGTTGCGCGAGGAAGAGGGGTGTGCCAGCGGCCACCGCATCGACTTTCATCACCAGGGTGTCGATGTGGGGTCTTTGACCACACATTCCACCTTGGTCAAGGGTGAGCATCAGGATCCCAAAATCTCCAGTTTGGTTACTGATATTCCTGAGACCAATACTAGAAGACAGGACATGTTTGCTCATAACCATGAATATAGAGAGTACAAATTGCCTAAAATTGATTTTCCTAAATTCAATGGAGATCACCCAAAAGTGTGGAGAGAAAAGTGTGAGAAATACTTCAGTATGTACAATATTTCAGTGCATGTTTGGGTTCTTTTCGCTACTATCAATTTCACTGCTAATGCTGAACTCTGGCTGCAAACATATGAAACCCAACATGCAATTGGTAGTTGGCTAGAGTTGTGTGTGGCAGTAGAGCAAAAGTTTGGAAAGGAACTCTATCACAATTACATGAGAGACCTGTTGTCCATTAAATAAACAGATGATGTTTTAGAGTATGCTGGTAGGTTTGAGAAAGCTAAGCATAGGGTGTTAGTGCATAACAAGAAAATTGGTGAAGTGTTCTTTGTGCAAAAGTTTCTTGATGGGTTGAAATTTAACATTGCAATGCAATTGCTTTACACAAACTTAGAACAGTTGGTGCTACGATATCATTGGCACTCGTGCGGGAGGAGATTTTGGAGGCCACAAGTAAAAAAATACTCCACAAGATCAAAGGAAACATCAAGGTTTTCTAACTGATCAAACACAGTACCTCTCAAGTGGTCAACACCAGCTGCTGACAAAGTGCAAGCATGGCCGGCGTCAGCTGTGACGTGTGCAAGCGCAAGGTCAGTGTGAGCGGGTGGGGTGGAGTCAAAATGCTGACGCGACCATTCCATCCAGTCGACAGGCCAAAGCCGCCGGCAGCATGGAGGAAGGTTAGGTAGGGGTGCTGCTCGTGGACGGCCGGAGGCGCTCCACGTGGCACCAGGATTCGTGGGAAACGTCCGCCCGCGGCGGAAGGGTAATGGAAGCGTTTTCCGGGAAGCAGAGAGCAAATGCCAACGAACGGGGAGGCCGCGATGCTGTATAAAAAGTGAGCGAACACGCGCAGTTTCCGTCTCCTTTGTCTCCTCTTCCTCCTCAGCTCCCTCTCGACGCGAGCCCAGCAAGAACTCCACCATCCATCCGTCGCCCTGCCTCCGTCTCCGTCTCCGTCCGGCGGGATCGCGATCGTTGACGTATTGACATGGCGGCGGAGGCGAGGCACTTCAAGTACGTCGTCCTCGGCGGCGGCGTCGCGGCGGGGTACGCGGCCAGGGAGTTCGCCAAGCAGGGGGTCAACCCCGGCGAGCTCGCCATCATCTCCAAGGAACCGGTGCGTGCTACTGCTACCTGCATCCCTATCCCGAATTTGATCGACCTGCAACCAATCAAATTTGGGACCGATCAAATTAGGACGCGAAATTAGGAAATTCCTCCATCCCTGAGATACAATTAGAGCCTGAAACTTTGTATGGCGATTCTTCGGTTTAGTTCACGTCTCCTCGAGTTTTCATGGGATTTTAGGGCGTCTCCGCCGCTGGACAGATTGCTAAACGGGGGGAACCTGGCCTGGCGTGCTCGGTATTTGGAACGAAGACGACCCCTGCAAGGAATCTCGCTATCGTTTCCGTTTCTTTTCTCTACAAAAGAGACCAAATTGGACTCTGAAATTTCGTACGATGTTTCTTCAACCCATCACCATCCTCAGCAAAAACTTTTCTACTGTTTGCTGGCAAAAGTCGGAGGAATTTCAGACCAATTGAACACCCTGCTGGCCTGCTCCTTAACCGAAATGCTGCTGTGCTAATGGCTATGCCTATCTGTGTGCAGCTGATTACCGAAATGCTTTTGCCCTGATGCCCCTGCCTAACCCGATCGCTTACGCTTTCATCTTTCAGGTGGCACCGTATGAGCGCCCTGCACTCAGCAAGGGATACCTCTTCCCTCAGAGTAAGTCCTGAATGCAGATGCAGAGACGTGTATCTCCTCACTGTGTTTTCTGATGATCCTTTGCACATATGATTCGCTACTGATCAACGGATGCTTGTCCTGTCAACAGATGCCGCAAGACTGCCTGGGTTCCACACGTGTGTGGGGAGCGGTGGAGAGAGGCTGCTTCCTGAATGGTACTCAGAGAAAGGTGAGCTTTCTCATCTGACCAATGTCGCCGTACTTGCAGTCTGTTATTGGAACAGAACTTGTTATTCATTCTTTCACAATTCACATGGACAATACTGGATACTGAACTGAATACTGAACTGGCAGCAAGAATAATACTCCATGTCTGGCCTCTGGAATCTATTTGACAGCTTGAAGAAAAATGTGGAATTACTTTTTCACAGTTCTGAGCATGCACCGATTATGTTATTTTCAGGCATTGAGCTGATCCTGAGCACTGAGATTGTGAAGGTTGACCTTGCCTCGAAGACTCTGACCAGTGCAGCTGGGGCAACCTTCACATATGAGATCTTGCTCATTGCTACTGGCTCCTCGGTGAGTCCTCAGTCGCAGTTCTTCTCCTTACATACAAGGCATCTCCTTTTATTTAATTCTTAGTGGCAACTTGTTATCCTTTGCTTTATCCTATTACTCATGACATTTATTCTGTTCGCGCGTGCAGGTCATAAAGCTCACAGACTTTGGTGTTCAAGGAGCAGAATCCAACAACATATTGTATCTAAGGGATATTGCCGATGCTGAGAAATTGGTGGCTGCTATGCAAGCAAAGAAGGATGGAAAGGCTGTGATTGTTGGAGGTGGTTACATAGGGCTTGAGCTTAGTGCAGCCTTGAAAATCAACAACTTTGATGTCACTATGGTGTACCCTGAACCCTGGTGCAGTAAGTCTCGTTAACCTGGGAGCTTATCAGGCATGTTGTATTTTTCTGAAATCTGAAGCAAGCATTGACCTTTTCTTTACATCCTGCATCTGATCTGTTGTAGTGCCCCGTCTCTTCACCTCTGGCATTGCTCATTTCTATGAGGGCTACTATGCTAACAAAGGAATCAAGATTGTGAAGGGTACAGTTGCTGTTGGTTTCGATGCTGATGCCAATGGAGATGTGAGTACTGAACACTCTGCAAATCCAGCTCCATATTGTTCGCTCTGAAGACTAACGTTCATCCGAGTCAATGACAGGTCACTGCAGTGAAGTTGAAGGATGGAAGAGTACTGGAAGCTGACATCGTTATTGTTGGCGTTGGCGGCAGGCCATTGACGGCTCTCTTCAAAGGCCAAGTTGCCGACGAGAAAGGTGGACTCAAGGTCAGTTCACTGCTCGTTTGCCTTTATTCATTAGAAGCCATACTATAGCAGATTTTTGTTCTTACAGTGAGCTCCTGTGCTGATCTCTTGTGCCTTCTGTGACCTCAGACCGATGCATTCTTCGAGACAAGCGTTCCCGGAGTATACGCCATTGGCGACGTGGCCACCTTCCCCCTGAAGCTCTACAACGAGCAGCGTCGAGTGGAGCATGTCGACCACGCCCGGAAGTCCGCCGAGCAGGCCGTCCGGGCGATCAAGGCGAAGGAGTCCGGCGAGTCGGTGCCCGAGTACGACTACCTGCCCTACTTCTACTCCCGGTCGTTCGACGTGGCGTGGCAGTTCTACGGCGACAACGTCGGCGACGACGTGCTGTTCGGCGACAACGACCCGGCCTCGGCCAAGCCCAAGTTCGGGAGCTACTGGGTCAAGGACGGCAAGGTCGTCGGCGTGTTCCTCGAGGGTGGGTCAGCCGAGGAGAACCAGGCCATCGCCAGGGTCGCCAGGGCCCAGCCGGCGGTGGCTGACGTCGAGGCGCTCAAGCAGGAGGGGCTCGAGTTCGCTGCCAAAGTCTGAAGCAATTCGACAGATGTTAACAAAGAAGCGTGCCAATTTGAGCTTATTTCTTGGCAATTCTACTTTGGACTTTTCAGATCGCTTTGATGCTTCATAGTAGTTCAAATAGTTCTGTTAGTGTGATTGTGATGTCGAGAGTAGAACCACCGTGTTATGACCCGAATAATATAGATGTGATTTGTAGCATCTATGTGCATAGTCTATCGATCGGGTTGTGTTTTGGTGAATATCTTATTCTTATCGCCATCTTTCCAATGGGCTTTTCCTTGTGTGAAAGTTGCTGAAGGTTCCGACATGGGGAATCATGGCCACTCCTGACTGAAAGCAACCAGATCCCTAAATCGAAGGCATAGCTTTGGTCCGGTCGATTCTGACAAGATGGAGTGATTCTTTGTCGGAAGTCTGACAGACTGAAACTACTACTGTCACTTTCATTCCCTCGTCCTCCTAGGTTTTTGGCTAGGATCTGCATAGTGCATACTGCAGTCATTAGTCTTGAGATGAAGTGAAACAACAGCAGCTCAGGATTGCTTCCAACAATGATGTTGGCAGCTCTAGGAGCATCAGCACGAGCCGGTGTTCAGGAATCAAACCAACGATTGCTAGCTGCTTGTTGTGCAGACAAGAGGCAACGCCGTGAGGAAGCGAGTCTCAACTTACCGATGATGATTGTGCATCCAACGCGGGCTGGTTTTGGGCCAACCTTATCAGCGTAATGTTATCAGGTACGGGATGCCAGGAATGCATGCTGTCTTTCACTTTACACAAGATTCTAGGTTACACACTGTTTGAGATTAGTACTATAGTAGACAGATGACTGTGATAAGCTATCACACAACTTAATTGGAAGGTGGTGGGTGGGTGATTGATCATGAGAAAATTTTGGTACAGGACACTGCTCCTTCGTGAAAATAGTTGTAGAACAATAAAATGTATTTTCTTTGCGGAAACACAAAAGTTTGTTGTGCTACATGGCACAGCCTAAAGTCTTTTAGCCAACCTTTTTTTTTTACATGTCACACGGCATGTACCACGAAATTTTGGATCTCAAACTTAAAATACATTGTGTATAATTCCCGTGTGCCTGTTTTCAGTTCCCGTTTGGATCACCGTGCTGTTTAGAGTAAATGCAACAAGATCTCATATGTGTATAATTTACTTTTCCTTTTCACTTACAAAAAAAATTAATACTTGGAATGTACTACTTCAACCCTTTAAATATACATGTCCAATATTTTTGACATACTGCTTCAATATTTTCATATAAAATGTTGAATTAGTTTATCTAAAATTTTAGATTTAATATATTGTTGAATCAAGTTTAATAAAATGTTCAAGCATGTATAGAAGTATAAAATCGTAATTCAATAATAGTCACAAATAGATATATAGAGGGAATTCAGGAAATACATGGAATTTAGGTTTTGTCCTTGCTAACCTCCTACAACCAAATGCTTCCTTCTAGATAAAAAATATTTCCCAAAGAACATCTCCTCCCTCCGAGAACATTTATACATTAATACGTTATCCAGATATATGAAAATGCAGATGTCACTAATTAGTACCATATCATATGTTTTAGTTCCTTTATGCACAGGATATTCATCCACGCCGTTCGTTACCACGTTTCAATAGTTCAGAGTTTGTTGTATATAGGTAATGACTTGGACACGTTTTAATAATTCATAGTTTGTCGTATATAGGTAACGGCTTCGAGGTGCAACATCCGTTCACCATTATTACGTCGACACATCCATTATATACCAATGGTAATCATCACTAGGGCTCTTTTGAAATGAATATAATGCAAAGTATGGAATATTCATTCATGTAGTGGGTTACAACACTTCAATAATCCAAAGTTTGTCGTATATAGGTAACGGCTCGGGGATGCAACATATGTTCGCCATTATTATATCAACACATCCGTTAAATGCAGATGTAAACAACCAATGATAATCTTCACCAGAGTTCTGTCATCTTGTGTCATATGTTGTAGTTCCTTTATGTATGGAATATTCATCCACACCGTGAGTTACCACATTTCAATAATTCATAGTTTGTCTCATATAGGTAACGGCTTAGAGATGCGACATTCGGGCACCATTATTACATCGACACATTCGTTAAATACGAGTGCATTGTATTTCCTCGAGAAGGTTGTCTAGATATTGTCAAAATGGTGTTTAGCAATAAATATTTTGAATAATTCACAATATAGAAAACTAAGTTGGGTTAATTTTAAATAAAATTACTAGTTCTTGCCTTATTTTTTTTATATTATTGGTATGCTTATACATAGCTATTCCAAAAAAATGTGTTGGATTGAAAAAGAGTTATACTTATGTACCTCATATTTCATATCAATTATTTCAACATGTTTTAAAATGGTACATTAATCGTATGGGAAAAGGATAATCGAATACAAATGAATGCCTCTCTCGAAGAATATATATATTCTAGTTATTAACGAGGTAGCTACACTAAAAATTTAGGTGGTTGTTGAATTATACTAATTTCTATACAAAAGTTTTAGGTGGTTGTTGAAATATACTAATTTCTATACTAATTTTTAGGTGATTGTTGAATTATATTAATTTCAATTGCCGTATTTATCTCTTACAAATAAAGTAGTTTTTAATTCTTACCATTTAAGAATTTGGTTGGTGGTGACAGCTCATAATCAACTGTTAGAACCTCGGTTGGTACCAACTCAAGATCCAACGGCTAGAACGAGATTGACACCAACCAAGTTTTTGAAGGATAGTGCTGAAAAGCTGGTACCTTGAAAGCAATCTTGGTTTGTAGTTAACAAATCTAGTTATTGAACTTAACTTTACCCACTAACCAGTTGCAGCTAAGAGAAATCGAAATTCCAGTAGTCGAGTTCAAGTTTTCATCCTCCATGAGCTATAGCCTTGGGTACCACATTAATATTTGCTAGCTAATGCCTACCTTGAAGAATCAATATTTGCTAGCTATTAACAAGGTAGCTATACTAAATTTTTAGGTGGTTGTAAATCATATTAATTCCAACTGATGTATTTATCCTTTACAAACAAAGCAGTTTTCAATTCTTACCATTTAAGAGTTTTGTTGGTGGTTGGTTGGTGCCAGGTTCGATGGGACCCATCTGGAATTTGGTTGGTGACAGCTCATGATCAACGGCTAGAACCTCCATTGGTGCTAGCTCGTGATCTAATGGCTAGAACGAGCTAGCACTAACCAAGTTTTTGAAGGATCTTGAAAGCAATCTTGTTTGTAGTTAACAAAATGTAATTGTGGAATTTAATTTTACCCACTAAAAAATAAAAAAATATAATTAGTTAGAAACTAGGGCAACATGGTCATTTTGATTGACATATTTGTGGTTTTGATCAACTTGGAGGTTAATTTGGTTTACGGGTTATTTTAAATTCTTGCAAATGAACCCTTGGTTTTTGTTGGTTTTGGCTTTTCTATTTGTGGTTGGCCTCGATTTGCTATCCATGGAGCTTGAGAAGTTTTTATACAAAGTGAAATGTCTTGGGGAAGGGAAAGGACATTGCTTTGAGTAGTTTCAAATTTTATTGGATTTCATGAAAGTTCTTGAAAATCCATATACATTTTTTGAGCTAAATACTACTCACAAGTATATATATAGAGGGAATTAAGGAAATGCATGGAATTTAGGTTTTGTCCTGGTTAATAACCTCCTACAACCAAATGCTTCCTTGAGAAACAAATATTTCCCAAAGAAACATCTCCTCCCTCTGAGAACATTTATACATTAATACGTCATCCAGATGTATGAGATGACAACATGTTCAAGGACTTTCTATATTTTCATGAATGAAGAAAATGATATTTGTATGCATGTATGTATGTGATGAGCACGAGACAAGAACCTTGATAGGTATAGGGTTTTCAGTCTAAAGAGTTGCAGTGAGCTCACAACTATGAGATGCTCTACAACCACGCAAAGTCCTTAGCTTAGTATGACTATCATGGCACATCCAGCATGTTCACATCCACGCGTGAATGCTCGTTAGCCAAAGCAAGGTATTTAGAACCTGTGTCTTCACAACAACACATCCCTACTTCGTGTGTTGGTCGGGAATGGGCGGCATGCCATTTATAGATGGTAGTGCCATACAATAATGTCTGCGTTATTTGATTAACCTATTGGAGTAGTATTATCTTTTCTTGAGACAAATCATTGTGATGTTGAATATTATAGTAGTGTCATCTTTTATTGAGCTAGATTGTTATGATGTTGTTGGAGTGGGGCTAACAACCAATGGTAACCGTCGCTAGAGTTTTATCAAAATGCATATGTAACTAATTAGTACCGTATATGTTTTAGTTCCTTAACGGACAGAATGTTCATCCACACCGTTGGTTACCACATTTCAATAACCCATAGTTTGTCGTATATAGGTAAAGACTTGGACACGTCACAATAATTCATAGTTTGTCATATATAGGTAACGGCTTCGAGGTGCAACATCCATTCGCCATTATTACATCGATACATCCATTATATACTGATGTAAATAACCAATGGTAATCATTGCTAAGGTTCTTTTGAAATGAATATAATCTAACATAGGGAATATTCATCATGTCGTGGGTTACAACATTTCGATAATCCAAGGTTTGTCGTGTATAGGTAACGGATTGGGGATGCAACATCTATTCGACATTATTACATCAACACATCCGTTAAATGCAGATGTAAACAGCCAATGATAATCATCACTAGAGTTCTGTCATATTGTATCATATGTTGTACTTCCTTTTACGTACGGAATATTCATCCACATCGTGCGTTACCACATTTCAGTACTTCATAGTTTGTCTTATATAGGTAACGGTTTAGAGATGCGATATACATTCGCCATTATTACATCGATACATTCGTTAAATATGGGTGCATTGTATTTCCTTTAGAAGGTTGCTCAGGTATTGTCGGAATGATGTTTAGCAAAATAGTTCTTGCTTTATTTTTTATATTGTCGCCATTGTCTTATTTTTTATTTTTTACATTTGTGATTGATTGAATAATAGGTATACTTATGTACTCCATTTTCACTATTTCTACATTTTTTAAACTAGTACATTAATAGGACGAGAAAAGAATAATCGAATACAAATGAATGTCTGCCTCTAAGAATCAATATCTGCTAGCTATTAGCAAAGTAGCTATACTAAAATTTAGATGGTTGTTGAATTATACTAATTTCTATACTAAACTTCTAGGTGGTTGTTAAATTATAGTATTTTTTATACTAAATGTTTAGGTGGTTGTTGAATTATATTAATTTAACAATTGTAGTTTTCTCTGACAAATAAGGCAATTTTTAATGCTTGCCATTTAACAGTTTAGTTGGCGGTAGATTTCATTATGATCCTTGTAAAATATGGTTGGTAACAACTTATAATTTGGTGTCGGCTTGAGATTCAACGGCTAGAACGAGACTGGCACCAGCCAAGTATTCGACAGTAGTGATGAAAAACTGGTATTTTGAAAGCAATCTTGTTTTTGTAGTTAACAGATCCAGTTGTTGAATTTAACTTTACCCACCAACCAGTTACAGCTAAGAGAAACTGAAATTCGAGTAGTCGAGTTGAAGTTTTTATCCTCCACTAAGCTCCAGCGCGGGGTACTGACTCCCTCCCTATAACCTCCCTATAAATAGGGGCCCTCCCGCTCCCGTCCCAATCACCCCTCAGCCTTCACTCGCTGCGTTCCCCTTTCAGTTCCCCACACACACCCCGCTCCCCGGTTCCCGACGAGCTCGGAGCTCCCCCTCCCCCGCTCGGTGCTCACCGCGACAGCAGCAGCCATGGACGCCGCCAACCAGCTGACCGCCCTCCTCAACAACATGTTCGCCACGGTAAGGGGCTTTCTCTGCCGCATGACCGCTGAATTTTTGTATTTCGGCGCTATTTGTGCGGAATTCCGGCGGTGGCTGACGAGATTGTGCTTTGCTTTGGTGCTAGGGTTTGCTGGACGAGCAGTTCCAGCAGCTGCAGATGCTCCAGGACCCCAGCGCCCCGGACTTCGTCTCCGAGGTGGTCACACTCTTCTGCCAGGACGGCGAGCGCATCATCGGCGAGCTCGCCAAGCTGCTGTAAGTTTGGTTTGGTTCCTCACTTGCCTTTTCATATCTGTGATCGGATCGTTGCCTTGGGGGAACCTGGATTGACTCTGATTCGTGTAATTTCGTGTTTCTGTGCCTGTGCAGGGAGAAGCCCACTGTGGATTTTGACAGGGTCGACGCGTTTGTGCATCAGCTCAAGGGTAGCAGTGCTAGGTGATGCTTTGTTCATACCCTGTTCCTGAAATGCATGTGTAGTGCTTGTAGGAAGTTATTTGTTGTGCTGCAATTTTAGCACGGGAAACGGGTATGGGGGAATTTAAATTTGTGTTGTGAGGTGATTGATCTGGCATACACAATTAATTCTCCGTACTGATCGGACCACTCAAAGATCAGTTTGGGATCTGTTGCTGTTGATTTCATAAATGTCATGTTCCGTGATGTGGATCCGACATATGTCGTCCATCGTGTGCACTAGCCATGCCTCAAAGAGGAAAGCTTCACATTTCCTATTTTAAGCTGTGTTTAGTATCCGTTTATGGAAGGGGTTGTCACCTATTTTGTTGTTGTAGCGTTCCATGGCATAGATCCGGTGATGCTTTGTTCATACCCTGTTCCTGAAATGCATGTGTAGTGCTTGTAGGAAATTATTTGTTGTGCTGCAAATTTAGCACGGGAAACGCATATGTGGTGCCCTTAAAATGGGGGAATTTAATTTTTTGTCGTGAGGTTACTGATTTGGCATACACAATTTATTCTCCGTACTGATCGGATCACTCAAGGATCAGTTTCCACATTCCGTTTGGGAACGGTTGCCATTGATTTCATAAATGTCGTGTTCCGTGATGTGGATCCGACAAATTTTGTCCATCGTGTGCACTAGTCACTTTTTCTATTTTAAGTTGTGTTTTGCAACCGTTTAGGGAAGGGTTGTCATTTATTTTGTCGTTATAGTGTTCCATGAGGTAGATCTGACAAACATGCTCCATTCAGCTCACTAATCGAATAGCTCCAATAGCATCACAGTGTGTCATGAAAAAAATTAGAAGATAGGATTAAGGTTCACAAAGTAATTTATTGTGATTTCAGCTCTGTTTGTAGAATTCGGAAGTTTCAGTATTGAATCTGGTTTGCTAAAATTATCAAATTTTATGAGGCTTGTACTTGGTTTGCTTGTTAACTTGGATATAGATGATCACAGTGTAGAATATGTATTTGATTAACTTGCAGATCTGAATACAAAGAGCGATAATTTGGTATTTTATTTTTTGTTCTTTTTTTTCTCGAACAATGCAGGAGAGTTGTGTGTCATTTTTTGTTCTTTTATTGAATCAATTTTGTGGGTCCTTGATTTGTTTTTCTGCCATTTCAGTGTCGGCGCCCAGAAGGTGAAAAATACATGTGTTCAGTTTAGGGAGGTCTGCCAGCTCAAGAGCAGGGATGGGTTAGTACCTAGTATCATATGCATGTACTGCTATTTTTTTGCCACTATTTTATTGACACTTAAGTATGCATATATTAATGTCACTTGTTAGCACTATTATTGATGTTGCCGGTAGTATATTTTTATGTGGCTGAAACTGTGTCATCACTTTTGCACTGAATTAGCTCAGTCTTAATAGGCAGTAGAAATTGGCTGAGTCTTCTCAGATTTCTGGGTTAGGGTTATAAGTGCACCAGCTCAATTTTTAGTTCATTGTAGCAATTTGACAGCCATACTTTTGTACATTCAAAATAAAACAATTGGCTTCTTATACAGGTCTGAGTGCTTTTCCAGTACGCTTAAATTGTTGTGGCATTCATTTTCAGCTCAGATTGTTGAGTTAGGATAGCAATTGCTCTTGTTCAGTTTTTGCAGCTAATAGCTACTTTACTTGTTCTTGTCTCCATTTGAAATGGAATAGTCTGGCTGGCTTAAACTATGCCCTAAATACTGTAGCATTCAGGTCTGTGCTATTGTAGTAATAAGTTCTCCCATCTGCTTTTAATTTTGGAGAACTAACCAGTAAATTAATCTTGCATTAGTTGATTGTCCAATCTGCCAATCCATTTGACTTTCATCCTGCAATATTCTGAAACAAAGTTCTTATTTTGACAATTACTACTTGTGTGTGTTGATGATTGTGGTGGAATCATTTGCTTGATTGCTTCACATAACTGCCTATGGTATAAACAGCTCTTTGTAGATCTGGTACCCCTGATCCAAGTATTTATTTGGTAGGGAGGTATGTCCGTGGTGAGCAGTAAAGCTCCCTCTTGAATAGCTTATTGTTCACATTACTTGAAATTTTGGAGGCCCATGTTTATTACTGTGAAAAGAAATTTCATTGCAACGAGCATTTATGTGCATTGTTACCAGCTATGTTCTTTCATAAATTACCGATGAAGTATATTCCTTGCCAGATGCCTGAAGACTTTGGACTTGGTAAGAACTGAATTCTATGATCTGCGCGGCAAGTTTCAGACTATGCTTCAGGTATTACAATTTATTTGACTGATACATTTTCATATCTGAATCTTAGTTTAATGTTGGGATAAATCCATGATATAGTCCCAAAGAGTTACTAGGTCCCAACTTGGTTGCTCCTTAGCCTGAATGGATCTCATGTTTTGCTTCTGTTGATATCTTTTTGGCTTCTTGTTATCTAGAGTCTGCACAGATGACAAGTACTTTATTATGGCCTTCTTGGCTATTACATGTTGATACCCTGTGATGATTAATTGAAATCATGTATAGAACTGACATTTTGTTTTCTGATGCAGCTGGAGAAGCACATCCAGGGGTTCAAGTGAACCCGAGTTGGGGAACGGAGCTGCATTTTGGGATGACGCCTACACCGCTCAAGCTTCAGAACATGCCGGATGCGTTCCTCAGCTGCAGCAGATTATGAGCTGACACCTTTCTGTTTCCTTAGTCCGTCGCCATCGTCTTAGTGTTGTTGTTGTCGGGTGATCCATCTTCCTGCAAGCAGTTGCAGGTCGTCTGGTCACTCCTAGTCCTAGTCGCCATTTCGTAGTCTCTTAGGTCCCCAAACTGCCTACCGGTTTGGGCTTTAAATGGTGTCAAGCTAGTCGGTCAGTCAGTCGTATCCTAGTTGTGTTATGGTAAAGCAAAACGATGCTGTGGTTAATTTGAATGAATCTGCTGCTTATTGGTGATATTTGTGCTGTCTGTGTGATCTATTGGTATGTACAGGTGATCCTGTTATTGGATGGATGATTGTATCATTGCAGAGTTTCAGGTTGGTGGCTGGCGCGTCATGGGAGGTCAGGAAGCAACAGCCAACAGCTAATCCTGCAGTTGTGGTCGCTGGTAATGGCCTCTCCAACCATCCATCAAAGGGGGCAATGGGTTGGCACCTCTGCCCTGTATCTGGCTGCTGTGAATCTGCTACCTGGGTGTTCTGGGCGTTTGCACGTCTGAACTGAACTTGGGCAGTAGCATAGCATGTCAGTGAATGGGTCACTACTGAAGGTCTGAATGGCAGTAGCAATGCCTTGCTCCTTGGTTGCAGAGAGGATGAAGACATGAAGTGGCGATGGGATGTGCTGCCTCTGTGACCAAAGATTGGACGGTCACATGGTGCGGCTTGGACGACAGGAAGAACAACATCTGAAGTCAGCCTTGCTCATGTATGTAGCATGGAACCTGTGGAAGGAAAGAAACCGAAGAGGGTGTTTGAAGACCGACAATGTGAGCCAGTGCAGGTGGTGCAAGAAATTAAGGAGGAGATGATGTTTGAAGACTTGTGTGTTTCAGTTCTTTTCTTCAGTGGTACGAGGAGTTTATTCAATTATGTCTTGTAATATCGTTATGTAAGAACTGCTTGCTCCTCTTCTTGAATGATAGGCAAACTTTTTGGAGAAAAAGGTCTTGTGTCTAGTACTCCAATCCAGTTTGGAAAAACGTGGCCCAAATGCTGCTACCACTATTACAGTACAAGATGAATGGCGCAGCGGTGGCAACAGTTGCCATTGGTTTTTCCTTGGCTCTACTCCAATCAATCATCAGCTGCCTCGGTTTCCTGTTGCTTGGGGCACCATAAAACCTGCTAGTCGACACTAGTTTGTTACTATCTTCATTTCAAAATGTAAATTGTAAGTTGGTTTGATCTTTTTAGATATATAACTTTTATTATATACTAGATGTAACATTTATCAAGTGCATAGTGAAAACTATATACTTAGAAAAATCAAAACAACTTATAATATGAAACGGACGGAGTACTTTGAGGACCATCCCTTTCAAAGTTGTATCAACTCTTAGCTGTTTAATTCCGTTGGAGAGAGACGAGCATCCAAAGCTAAGGGCGAGACTACACGACGAGTCAGAAAACTGAGTGCAGTGCAGGTACAACTCAGAACCCATCATCCCTAGGAACGCTGACAGAGATACCTGGCCATCCAGCTGAGCTGCTTTCAGTGCTCTCAAGAGGAAGGAGACGGCCCAGCTCATCCTCCTCTGTTCATCTCTGTGTGTGCCCAAGCATTCCAAAGACTATCATTGCAGCCTTGTTCTGTTGCAACTAACTCTGTCTCGATGAGTGTAAACAAGAAGGCCTCTCCCAGAGACAAGTCAGACGGTATTACGGGATGACATCGCACACAAGTACTGAAAATCTAGAGATATGCAGCCTGTCGCACCAAGAAAATAGTCATCCATGTACATGTACTGAAGTGGGTGACAATCAACGTCAAGGTAATTAATAAATAAATAAATTACATAAGCGCCACCAACTTTCAAGTGGGTGGAAATCAACGTTAATAAGGTACTCCCTCCATCTCAAATTATAAGTCGCTTTGACTTTTTTGGTACATCCACTTTGCTATGCATCTAGATATATTGTTATATCTATATACATAGCAAAATGAATGTATCAAAAAAGTCAAAACGACTTATAATTTGAGATGGAGGGAGTAATAAATAAGGTAATAAAGTATACAAGCGCCGTCAAAATCCTGATGTAACTGCGGATACCGATGGGTATCGGCCAACCAAATCTATTGATCAAGTTTTAAATGAAAAATATCGTTTGTCCTAAGTCAAATTATTTTAAATTTGATCAAGTTTACGATAAAAAGTATCAATATTTATAAGACTAAAGAGATATGCTATGAAAATATATTTCATAACGAATATGATGAAACTTACTACACATCAAAAGTATTGATATATTTTTATAACCTTGATCAAATATAAGATGATTTGGCTTAGGACATAACTAAAGGGACACTCTTTGCGGGAGGAAGCAGTGATTTTTGACCAGCAAAGTTACCGGCGCTGCATACAACAAATTATTAGCAGTGTCGACGAGGGGATTAGTCGTTATATGATGTTTTAGAATTTTATTTAACTGGTTAAACCTTTTAACTTTGATCCATCAATTTATAAACAAATGAGAGCTGTCTATCCTAAGAAATATAACGGTGGAAATTACCTTGAAATACCTGAAGAGAAGTACTAAGGAGACCGAGAAGTATCAAATTGGTGGGATCAAGTACCAAAAATAATGGGACCAAGAATTAATTTATTTATTTATTCGTAATTCTGAAAGGGTACAGAGGTAATTTCTCGTGGTTCACTTGTCTGACAGCAGTGCCCCCATTTTATCACTCACATGTTGGGATGCCCTGGGTGGAGCACGCTACCGGCGGCGGCTGGAGGCCAACAGGCGCCGGGCACTAGCAGTTTTAAGGGGTGGCCTGGCGATCGAAACAGCTAGGAGTGCGGCTGGTTCGGCGGCGATTGGTGACGGCGGCGGCGCTGCGGTGGGAGCTCATGCCGCCGCCGCCGCCGCGCCCTGCCCATCCGGCCTGCGGCCGTGGTTGCGAGGCTGCCGGGCGGGTCCTCCACTTCTAGATTATTCATCATGAAAAAAATGCTTTTACATGATACAAATTTCTTTATCTAAAATCATAATGTACAATTATAAAAACAATACATTATGGTGTCAGTGCCCTAAGCAGTAACAATCGCTATACGAAGACTCGCTTTCCGGTGGGTGTAAAGGCACTGCATTGATATCTAATAAGAGAATAAATGCATCAGCACCAGGTGTTGTCATTTCAGGTTAATTGAGCTCACCATTTTCTCCTTTTGCTACCAATAGTTTGTTGTTTTTCTAAGAACCATCGATTTTAACATGGTTGCTTAAGCTCCACGTGAGAGCTCTAAGAACCAAAGTGTAGGTGCAGAGATCATTTAGTTTCTCTCTTATTGCTGCTAATTTTAGCTGAGGCTGATATGTGTGTACTACTGTTCACATTTCCTCTAGTAGGCTGGACGCTGGACTACCTCGATCAGGCCCCCAAGCGTGGTGCTGATACTCGACTTTTTCTGATAAAATAGTACTCCTTGATTGATCAACACATAACAGATGAATAGTAGGCTATGTTCTCTTGAGCCCCCAACCTATTTTCTCGGGACAGTGGAAATAAACTTCTAGCATTTGCTTCTTTCGAAGCACTGCATTGTTTCTCCTATTTGCTCTTTTCCGATCCTCATGGGTTTGTGATTTTTACAATGGTCGAAAAGAATGACAGCTGTCCATCCAAAGGTTATATCGTACGGTGGAAAGATACGAAGTATCTAGATGTATCTAGAGAAAAGTACCAAGAAATATCAAATAGATGGGAGGGGTTAAAAACAAAAATAGTGGATCCGTACCCAATTTGATCTGATTTTTAATTGTCTTTCTCCAATCAACTACCAGCAAAAAGTTTAACACAAAAGTTCTTGAACCCGCCTTTTTTTCCTGCTCTATTAATATACCCCAGCAGGTCTCCTGCTGGCTGGTTTGGCGGTTGGGTGGGGGGAAAAAGGACAGAATCAAATACTTCACTCCTCTTATTAGCTCCGCTGGATTTATACAGGCAATTGACCAATCAAATCAATCTAGCCACGTTCCTGGGTTTGATGATCAAGTGTCCTGTGGCAGTGTAATGGCATTTCTATGGTGCAATGCAACATGGAAGGGTGTGGGGATCACAGCTATGGAGGCAAAGGTGTCCATCTCATCAAGTTCTTGCTTACCATGTAAGCAAAATAAGTGTGGTGGACACCCTGACAAAAGGTCTTACCATGTAAGCAAAATAAGGGCCTACTTTCCAACAAGAAAATTCTTGCGACATCACTTTGAGGATGCATCAGACCAAAATATTACAGGACCCTACATCTACTCTAGGAAAGGAAGTAACAACAACAGTAATAAATGACGATCTGCCTGCGGCTGTGTATAAATAGATGCGCATCCTTTTTGTGCCTCTCACTGCCTTGTGCGGCTGATATGTAGCAGGAAGCACAGCAGCAAAGCACTCACCCCCACCCGGCCATCTAGATCTCTAGATCGATCTCTGAGAAGAACAAGCAAGCAAGATGATGCACGATAGCTTGGACGCTTCAAGGATCGTAGGGTATTTCAAGGGCAAGAGCATCCTCATCACAGGCTCAACTGGATTTCTTGGAAAGCGTATGTCGTCGTCTCCTCGACCTCTTAATTGCATTATATATGATTGATGAGTTGAATAATTAACGAATATAATTACCTTCAATAACATGTATATGTTGCATGCAGTTGTTGTGGAGAAGATACTCCGGGTGCAGCCTGATGCCAACAAGATGTACCTGCTGGTACGAGGGACGGACGCAGCTTCTGCACAGCAGAGAGTCCAGCAAGAGGTTCCATGCATCCCTTATAACCATCATCTATCTTGTGTGTTAACAAGACCATGGCATCTCATCTTCAAATTCATGTCAAGCCAGGCATGCATGGCAGCAGTGAAGCATGCTGTTTCATGCATATATACACTTTCAATTTGGTTGCTGATGAGAGTTGGACACTAGTCGCGACTCGCAAACAGTGCTGCTAACACCAATAGTCCTGCACATGATTTCTCGCCAGAAACACAAGCCCATGTTGCCAACGCTGAACAAAAACTGAAGCAATAAAATACAACAGTGCACAAGTATGGATTGCATATCTGTTCTTGCACAAAATTTATCAACCTAATCTGTAAATTAGGATTATGGCACATCAAACTGGAGCACGAAAGGCATCATTCAAACTCCTATCTGAAGTACAAATTGCTTCTCGCGTCCAAATCTGAAAATAAAAAACAACGCATCATCATTCAGAACATCATTTTTCGAGGTAGGGACATCTGCACAACTGCGTGTTCAAAACATCATTACAAGTGCTTCCAGTTTTTTATGAACTACTAATAAAGGCAACCAATCAAAAGGGATTTTTAAAATGCTTAATGAACATTATTAAATTGCTTGCTGCATAGTATTTAATTGCCTAATGAAGTATATAATTTTACCTAATCTAGAACCATATTATTGCCAAGTAATGTATATTGTTTTACCTAATTCAGTAGAACATTATTGCCTAATAAATTACATTCGCTTGCCTAATTTACAACTATGATATGAACATCAATGATCTATTGGTGAGAGAAACAAAAGGAGAAGACTAACAGATACAAAAGAAAGATCTCATGGTGATGCTATAAAAGTACTGAAAAGTGCTAGATTGTCAAGCAAGGATAGAGAAGTTAATGACATCAATCATAAAAATTCAATCCAAAAATCAAATTGTGAAATTTATTCACTTTGCAGCGATGTTGACTAAAAAAACAAGTCAGGTCAGGCTGAAGAACTAGCTCCAGTGCTAGTAGTTGTATGTGAGCTACTAGGGGAGACAAGTAATAAAAAAAGGAATTATTATATGCTCAATGAAAATTGCCTAATGAAGTATATTGTTTTGCATAACCCAGAACTATTTTATTGCCTAATTTAGAGCCACATTATTGCTGATTCCGAACCATATTATTGCTTTGTGAAGCACATTATTTTGCTTATTTTAGTATCATATTAATAGCAAAATGAATGACAATGAGAGAACTCTACAGCTTTGGTGTCTATGCTTGCAACTATTGCAGCTTTGCCTACTAGAGATTTTTACTCCTACACCAGCAGGTACCTCATCTAATCTAGTCCTAATGCAGTTATGCCTGCAGTTGCATCATCAATGTCATGATTCACTAGAACTGCACAAAGCAACTTATGAAAAGAGAACTATCCAGCATATTATCACAAAATGCGCATATAGAAAAATAGTTCAAGAAAACTGCGCATGACTCTGTGTGTGTTACTGAAAAAAATACTTGAATATCATACTATAATTGCGACATAGGAGATAATAAATTGCTGAACTAGGATAAGTAAATTTGCTTAACCTATATAACTAAAAAAAAAGGACTGACATCAGATACATACCGCATTGCATGATGGCGTTCAGCCTTCATTACATCTCTATCCCCTAACCATCTCAATAGCTGCAGACGAGAACATATAAAGAAAAAGAAATAAAATGTGGCATATAATCATTATGCAAGAGTTGAGATTCACCGGTCCCGAAGCTTGTATGTAGAGATTTCTAGAGGATGATGTTGCCCTAAGCTTCAGCCCATGAGGTACAACATGTACCTTTTTTCTATTAACAAAATTAAGAATGCAAGTGTAAGCTTATTTTTTTTAGTTGGTGCCTGACTAGTCTATAAACTTATAGTTCTGCCGAGCCTTGGTTGTTAGTAGCTTCTCAAGAATTTGCCAATGCATTGGTACAACGTGGAAGAAACAGAGGTAGAGGAGCAAATACTAAGTTATTGCTTATGCATACCTTCGATCCCAATCTGTTTAACAATCTGTCTTCCCTTTATGGTACAACTTCCATCCTTATCATGCACTTGTTTTCCCGTCAACTTGACTGCTGTGTTTGGGATGAAGCAGCAAATTTTGTATTCTGTTCATGAAAAAAGAACTCATAAGCTGCGTGCTCAAAAGCAAAATGTGGTGCAGTAATTCTAGATCACTCAGAACATGGATTCCCGTGCAAGTTGTTGCATACCCAAAGGAATTTCGCAGCACCATGCATTCATCCCAAAGGAATTCTGAAGCCTCCATGTATAGTTTCTTGCCCGTGCATTCAGACATAACAGGAAGCATGCATCTATGCAACAAATAATTGCCATGTGTTTTTGAACACTGACACGTGACAAGAGAGGCCAGTAAGAACAGGAAGTAGATCTACTGATGGGTAAACCATATATAAAGTCACAGTTAATAAAATAATACTCAATCTTGAAGCTCGGCATCTAAGCTACTAAATTATTCTCAGCACATGGCATCTGAACACCATCTTCATGAACGTACGTCCTTTGCCTAACTGAGAAAAGGACCCTTTTTTATGGAAACTGAGAATAGTACTTTGCCTAAGTGGTTTTTGAACAGTACTTTGCCTAACTAAGAAATTGACTCCAACGAGGCACTCACCTCCTATGATAAAAGGTGATGCTTGGATAAAGATAATGAAATTGTTAGCAAAAGCTATGTCACTGTGAAAGGGTGTAAGAAATAGATATGTGACTTACAAGATAGCCAGTAACTTCACAATCACTGCTAGTTTGGAAATGATGAGCTGCGAACTTAGGTTTCAACTCTTCATCATCGTTATAGATCTCTCCGTTCACCTGGAAAAATGTGTATCAAAAAGTAAGATGTTGATCTGAAGTAACTATACACAAATAGAAACATATTTCCTCTACTTAGTTTAGTGCAAGCAATACTTATGGCGGGTTAATGATTATTATTATCATGACACATTAAGATGCATACTCAGCCCCCATGATGGCATTTGCAACTTTGGAAACAGCTGACAGTTACCAAATGCCGCCGCCGCGATCGCTTGCTGGAGTCGCAAATGCTGCCGTCACACCTGCAGCTGCGCCGCTCTGCTCCGCTAGGCATGCGGCCGCTGCGTGAGCATCTGCAAGAGCTGAGATAACCAGCGCATTCACTGAAGCATTTCCTCGAACACACACACAGCGTGCGAGCAAACAAATACACTAGAGGAAAAGAGATATCATGCTGGCTTGCTCCCCGGGGACGGCGACCTTGCCGAGCTCCTCCTCGCACTGCCGCACCCTGGCTGAATGAACGGGAATACTCTGACTCGCGCGCCAGGTGTAGTACGTAGATGCCCGTGCTCCCACCGATGGAAGATGGATGGCAAATGGACGCGGCCGTATGGCGGGAGATTCCTGACGGCCAAACACCGTCACGAAAGAACAAAAAACATCATGAAGCTAGTAGTCAGGAATGATCGCCTTTCCCTGACGGTTGGCCGATGGGAAATGTTTCCTGACGGCACTGGTTTGACCGGTCAATTCCGGTTCCTGTCTCGTTGGAGGTCGAACAGAAAAATCACTAAAATCATGTGATGTAATCTAAAAAAATATTTTTTAGATGTAATAATGTGTCCAAAAGTCCATGATAAGAATTCCTGTGGTGCTGGTGCAGGTGATTGACACCGAGCTGTTCGGCCTGCTGAGGGAGAAGCACAGCGACGGGTTCCAGCAGTTGATCCAAGAGAAAGTTGTTGCTCTGGCCGGAGACATCATCTACGAGAACCTCGGGCTGGAGGCTCCCATGCTCAAGGAATTAGCCAAGGAGATCGACGCCATTGTCAACATTGCGGCAACCACAAACTTCTATGAAAGATACGATGTTTCCTTGGATGTGAACGTGATGGGGGTGAAGCACCTCTGCCACTTCGCCAAGCAGTGTCCCAGGCTCAAGATGTTCATGCACGTCTCCACTGGTAAAACACTCGATCATTTCTTGTGACAATGGCCTGGCGACCTCTCCAGCAGCAGCAGCATCTCACTGATCTCACATCAACGCATACAGCTTTTGTATGCGGCGACAGGGAGGGCCTCATCCTGGAGAAGCCCATCCAGCCCGGCGAGTCGCTGCGCGAGGGTACGTACCTGGACATCGACGCCGAGCTGCGCCTGGTCGGAGAAGCCAAGAAGGAGCTCAAGACGATGATGAACAAGGACGACAAGAAGACGGAGGAGAGGAAGGCGATGAAGGAGCTGGGCCTGCAGCGGGCCCGTCACTTCGGCTGGTCCAACACCTACGTGTTCACCAAGGCCATGGGGGAGATGCTGCTGGGCCAGCTCCGTGGCGACATGCCCGTGGTGATCATGCGGCCCAGCATCATCACGAGTGTCCGGGCCGACCCAGCGCGCGGGTGGATGCAGGGCACCCGCACCATCGACACGCTCATCATCGGCTACGCCGAGCAGAACCTCTCCTGCTTCCTCGCCGACCTCGACCTCGTCATGGACGTCATCCCGGGGGACATGGTGGTGAACGCCATGATGGCGGCGATGGTGGCGCACTCGTCGGAGGAGAAGGGCGCGCAGGCGGTGCCGGTGTACCACGCCACCTCGTCGCTGCGCAACCCGGTCACCTACTCCGTGCTGTACGAGTCCGGCCGCCGCCATTTCTACGAGAACCCGCGCGTGGGGAAGAACGGGGAGATCATCCCCACCAGGGAGATGCGCTTCTTCACCACCATCGCACGGTTCCACCTCTACATGATGCTCACCTTCAAGCTGCCATTAGAGGTTAGATAAGATCCCTGCTAGTGGAGTGCTTATAGTCATACCATTTAATTTTAACTACTTGGTCAAACCATTTTAAAGATAGACATATATCGGTGCCACTAGATTCATTATCTAATTGTTTTTACAGTATTTAATCGATTTTGTTTCAAATGTTATGTTTTTGCACAAATTGCATTAATGATCGAGTCTTGTTGTATCGATGCGTTGCAGATCCTGCACCTGGTGAATCTGCTGCTCTGCGGCTTCTTCTCGCGGCTCTACAACGACCTCAACCGCAAGTACAAGTTCGTGATGCATCTTGTTGACGTCTACGGCCCATTCGCCTTCTTCAAAGGATGGTAGAGATGTTGCTCATCATATTCTGGCATTAATTATTCAGCAAATTGGTGGATTTAATTTCTGATTTCATTTGCTTCCCTGCTGCGGTGGTGATGAAGCTTCGATGACATGAACTTGGAGCGGCTGAGGCTCATGATGGCGATGAAGACCCCTGAAGATCAAATGTTCAATTTCGACCCCAAGACCATCGACTGGGACGATTACTTCACCAGAATCCACATACCTGGTGTGCTCAAGTACTTGTGCAAGTGAAACATCCTTCTGTTGCTTCTTCGCCATCTTCATCATATAGAAAATAAAGCTCTAATGTAATGTGACAAAAACACCAAAAACCGTTCGTTACATGCTAGAGGGACATTAACTTAAAGTAATGTGAACCTGGTGGCATGAGGGTTGCGAATTATATGTGATATGCTCAATTAAATAGATTTCAATGAAAAAAATAGATGTTTATGTTACAGAAATAGTATTTTTTATAAATATATGAACAATATATTTTTTTAGGGGAAATTACTATGATTTAAAGATTTAAAGGTAACTTACATTTGTGTTTTCTTACTCTAGTTCTCTACTGAATCATATAGTCTTGTACCAAGTTACTTTTCTCTACATTTGTGTTTTCCTCACATTCATGATACTCCAAACTGCTGAATCATAGTATTTATTTGTGTCTTGGTTTTGTCGCCAGTCTCTATCATGTAAATGAGGGAGATGTAGTTAGTGTTTAGGTGACAAGCTTATTGAACAATACGTACTAGACATTTTCAATAGACCCGTACAACTTGGGAGGTAAAAGACCATGGACTTTAGGTCACCCATTGGGACGAAAATTCTCCAAAACAGAGATAACCATGAACTTCTCCAACAGCCTTGGAATGAAATTTGAGGGAAAAAATATGAGCTATAGCACACACTTTGAGCAAAAGGTCTTTCAAAATTCAAATATCCAGACTCCAAAAAATCCATAGTGAATAGAAAGACAAATAAACACAAACTAATATAGCTCATGCATTGGGCCGAAAATGGTTTGGAACACAAAATTCCATGGACCTGTCTCACAAACATGCAACAACATGAGAGGCAAAAAAACAAAAGAACTATAAGTCATTCTTTGGGCTAAACTTTTGTGGAGCAGAGATACCTATTGACATATCCAACAACCCTAAAATGACATTTGAGAACAAAAAACATTAGCTATATATAACCCTTTGGGCCATAAATTCTCCAAATAAAAGATATCCGTGCATACCTCCAGCAGCACTACTAGATCGATATGGAAGGATAGAAAACATGAGCTATAGCACAATTTTTTTGCAAAAGGTCCGTCGGAATTCGAATAGCTCATGATCAAGAGCAAATAGGACTAGAAAACATGATGTATAGCTTACACAATGGGAGAAAAATACCCCAGAACACAAAACTCTTAGGACATGTCCGACAATCCAATTACGACATGGGAGATAACAAGCATGAGCTATATTAGTCATCCTTTGGGCCGAAAATTCAACAGGATCAAAGATACCCATGGACACCTCAAACAGCCCTGGAACTACAAGGGAGGCCAAAAGGCCCAAAACCATGAGCAACTAAACATGTTTTTTTTAAAAAAAAAAAAGCTCTTACTACTCTAATAAATCTAGAGGAATATGAAGACCAAAAAAACATGAACTATAGCTCACGCATGGGACCTAAAAATAGCCAAGAACACACCAAAAAAACTCCTGGGACATGTTCCACATATAAACCTGCATTGACATGGCAGGCAAAACCCTTTCAGCCAAAAACTATATATTAAGATCATAGACATCCGTCGGCTCCTCAACAGCATTTGAAAGACATTTTGAGGCCAAAAAATTGAACTATACCACACGCTTTATTTGGGCTACAAGCCCATCAAACTACAATAATGCTCTGTCTGGCTCCTGTAATAAATCCAGGTCGAATAGGAAGAAAAATAGTGGTCTGGAACACAAAATTTCACAGACTTGTCTACTAGCTGGCTCCGCTGTGATCACTGAACCTTATACCGGCGGCACTAGCAGCTTGTGTTCAGCAACCACACCAAGCTTTTTGGTACTTTCGATCGACTCTCACCTGACTTTGCAGGCAGTTGATGTCGTCCCGTAGGGTTTCTGTTTGCGGAGCCGCATGAATGCAATGCACGCCGGCCGGGTAGGTCAGCAGATCGTAGAAGCATCGTCCCAATTCGCAACGCGTGCATCATATGATGGCATCGACAGAAAAAGGCTTTTTTCCTTTTCTTGAGCTTGCTGGTAGGGAGGAAACAGATGTTGCTTTCAGTGTATGCTGGAAAGTGCAAGATGACACAATGCAAGTACCCGTTCAGCGTCATATTTCTCCTGATGCGGGGTGAACATGCGCATCTGTATCATCAATCAGCCACAAACATTTCAAACCGTGAGATTCTCCCTCATACCCACAATTGCTAGCTAAGAGGAGGAAAAAATACTAGGATGAAGCTTTGTTCCAATAATAATGTTGTCTGCACCGAGCAGGTAACCATTGTAAATTGAAAGAACAATGAGAATGGGAAAACTGAAACTCAGTATGCACACAGATAAAAAATAAGCATAGTAGCGGAGGATGAGCGGATGACTCCATTCCTCCATTATGTCTCTCAAGACTTGGTAAGCACTGCAAACTCAATTGCTATAAATTTTAACACAGAAGGGGAAAAAAGATTATTGACAAAGCAGGGCAACGGTAATGGCAGCTCCTGTTAACTCGATGAGACTTCCTAGTAGATGCAGAGGCGGCTGGAAGCTAGACTGACTTCATCTAAAAGATATTTCTAAGAGAGATATATCCGCCGACAGTCATCAGATTTTTATCATTTCTGCTGAGAAAAAAAACTTTCATCAAGGCAATATCATACTGCAATTGAATATAATGAATGCTAGCCTAGCTCCCCACCACCCTAATGAAGCATATCATTGTTGGTTATTGTTTAGGATGGGTATATATGACTGTATCTAGACCAGCCCATACAGCGGCATGGTCGGCTCGATATTTGTCTCTGCTTATATATATATAATCCAACTGCGACAGCATTATTAATTTCGTTCTAGCTTCGTCCTCGCTGTTTCCTTTGATTTCTGTGTTCCTAGCTCAGTTTCATTCTATTCTATATTCCTATTTCTGTCATTGTTTTGAAAACGTTACTGTAATTTCTTTTCTAACACAACGAAGTTACCTCATTGACCGTTTTCAGATACTAGCTAGTTAAGCTCTCTGAACTGCGCATGTTATATTAGAGATGATTTTAGATGTTTATTGTCTCCAAGGATTAAGTCAAGCCATGAATTCATTAACTGGGCATGCATAAACAGATTCATTTCTTCAGTTCCCGAATACGACCTGTACGACAGTGACTTGGCAAAGCACGGCTTGAATCTTGATCATTCGCTGTTGGCTATGTACTCTGCATTGGGTTTGATGAGGCCCGGCCTGGCCGCAAGTGCATGCAGTACCCTACAGGCTCTCTAGATCCCAACACAAAGATAAATGGGCACCACTGCTACTGTTCCTACTCTAGATCTGATGATTTATGTAGGTTGCCAACCATAACCAATCCAGTCTTGGGTTGGCGCTTTAATTCGATGAGTGTTCATGTTCATCCCCCAGCTTCCAACCATGGCATGGCTTGCCATGCGCTCCTCCATGAAAGCACAAACAGGTGACATGCTTGCATGGAACCAGCCCATCAGTAGTGGGGATCCCTACTATGCTATGCAGGCAAAAAAATTGATGGTACCATACATCTCATCAACTCCTTGCTTATCATATAAGCAAGAAGATTAATTGCACATGTTACTGTGTTCTCAGTATATAATATAGTAGTCACCAAAAGAGAGAGTGCCCTGGACACCGACAAGGTCTCCTTAATAATATTCTTGGAATTTAATTATATATGTAGCATTATCATAATAACATGTAACAAGGATATATTGCTGAGAATTTTATACTTTTATATATGTTAATAAGTGCAGCAGTGCAAGTTTGGCTAACTATATATGCTCTAATAAGGCCTTGGAAAATTTAATAATTCAAACATTTTCCAGCTCTGGACAGCCTGTTAGCTATCACACAAGTTGAACCACCATGGTCCCATGCTCTCCGCGTAAGGCAAAACCCTCTAGCTAGTACTAAGCATGTCTTCTAAGAAATGCCAAAGTACTGTTTTTGTAAATCTTTCCATATTCAATTTGATAATTGGACCACTCAGCCCTCTTAAGGACGAGGTGACGAGTAATTCCATGGGAAGCTTAACACTCTCCAAAATGAGCCGACCTTTATTAAAAAAAAATGCATAGTATTGCCAGTATATATGTAATTGCGAAATGCTAATGGTCGAAGAAGCATTGTATTGAAGATCATATAATGATCATCATAACTAGTATCACATCAAAGCTATATGGAACAATTTATCAAAAAAAAAAGCTATATGGAACAAGAGCACAACGTAACTATCACACATCAAGCACTTGATTCCTAAATGCATCACACAAATGGAACAGTTCAAAGAAAGTGGTTAAGCGATCAAAACACATGGACCATGAGATTGATTTCTGCGGTCGTTGGAGGAAATGTGCACTTTTATTATGATTCAGAGCTCTTCATTAATTCTTCACCGGATTATTATTGTATATAAGTAATCAAACATTTCCAAATCTCAAGATTCATGCACACTATTCTTATCACATCAATCCTTACATAAATGGAACTGCTTCATTATCCACATTAATAATGACCAGGGTTCATCTACAAAAGAGGCCAAACAACGATTTAATTTGAAATTAATAAAACTTCCTTTATAAAAAAAAATAGACCAAAAAAAAAGGTTCCCGGCTGCTACTAATATTTCCATTAAGCTATTATTATCAGCTTTATTAAGATGCTTTAAATTATCTATTTTTACAAATTGAGACAGTTTTCCCCCTTACGAAGGATAATTGTCATCGTTAAATTCAGAGGGCGGTTAGTTACAACACTCCCAAAAGCAAATCCGAGAAAGTAATGGTAATTACATTTGAAGACCATATTGATGTTCAATATGAGCCGAGACTGCTATGAGAAAATATTGGTTTATTTTTTTTTTACCATATATGTTCAAGTCACGGACGTAAGTCAACATAATAGAATAGACAGTTGAGGGACCAAAGACAAGGAGTAAGGGCACAAGATTTTTTTTATCTTTTTAACGGTGGGATCAGTGCACGAGATTCTTTTGGTGATCGGAGGCATTGCGCGTGTTAATTACTTGCTTGAACAGTAGTAAGTACACAACCTTGAAAGTGAGAGAAATACTACAGGGAATTAATACTTATTGATTGTTTGAAGAGAAATAAAAACAAGTAGTAAGCACAAAGCATGTCCCAAGAAATTACGCAGCTAGCTAGTACAATAATAGAAGGTGAGATCGATACGCTGCAGTGGATTTTCTGATCATCTGATCTATAGCTAGTGCGTACTCCCTCCATTCCAAATTATAAGTCAATCCAACTTTCTTAAAAAGTCAAAGCATCTTCAATTTGACCAAATTTATATCATAACATACTAACATTCATGATACCAAGTATCATTAGTTTCTTCATTAAATATATTTCATAACATACTAAAATGATTTGACTCTCAAAAAAATTGGAATGCCCTGTAATTTGGAACGGATACGGATGGAGTAGAATAGAAGGTGAGGTATGTGCAGTGCTATCTGCTATCGCTATCTTCTAGCAGAATTTAAATTCTGTGCAGACGATGGTCCTCGCACGTTTTAAATTTAATTTGCCCGGACCCCGGCCACCATTTACAGTGCCAGTGCGAGCATTACACTATATTTCCTGCTAGCTCTGCGTGTATAAATACATGTGCATATGCGACCCCTTTTTCTGCATTGGCGCTTCTCGATCTGTGTCCTCTCCATCTCACTTGTTTTCAGAAGCAGCCTCGCTCATCCTTATATAGCCCTCCTCCCTCTCTCACTTGTCTTCTCTATCAGCTAGCTAGCACACACAATATCTAGCCTTATCTTTCTCGATCGATCTCTGCCTCAAGCAACTTAGCAGCAAGGTTATTATCTAGGACATAGAGAGGGAGATCGAGAGGATCGTCGATGACGATGGATGCGGCGAGCATCATAGGGTACTTCAATGGCAAGAGCATCCTCATCACCGGCGCAACTGGGTTTCTTGGAAAGAGTACGTCCTAGCTGCACATGTTTGTGTATATCTTTCAAACCAATCAGTCCCTGCGTGCATGGATTATATATGATGTATCCCTGCGTGCATGGATTATACATGCAGTCCTTGTGGAGAAGATCCTGCGCGTGCAGCCTCAAGTCCACAAGATATACCTCCTTGTCCGAGGCATCGACGAGCCGACTGCAAGGCAACGCGTCCAGCAAGAGGTAGTCTTATGAACTGCAGTTAGTAGTAGACTGAACCTGCACTACGTTATTCAGTTAAGTAATGATATGTCTGCTATGTCCACTGTTATTAATTACTGTGCTCCTTAACTTTAAACTTTAAGAAGAGCTAGCTAGCTAGGGAGCGTACGTTATTAGTTGCAGTGTTGATGAAACTGACACTGCTCGTCGTATATGCAGCAACTTCAACTGCTTGTTGCAACAAAGAAAATTTTAGTACATACTGTTTACGTTGTTGCCCATGCATACCGCTGGTCGGTGACGACGATCGAGATGTGGATGGGTGATAGACGATCAAATTTGTCCTTTTTTTTTTGGATATAAAGATCAAGTTACCTGTGTGGTCGCGGGGACGAAGAAGGGATGGATCGGAGTAATTGCGATTGCGATCCATCGGTGCACATGGGCCGACCGGCGGCGGCGGCTACTCTTCATGGCATCCGTGCCTGCCATGCAGCTGTCAGCTTCGTCTCATCAGTCGTACGTCAGATCTGATGACTTACCATCAGAGAGACGGTGAAAGATGAGGCTTTTCTTTAATTTTAACCGTCCGGCGGTCAGCATATCCATATATGTATCGAGAGGTTCAGATAGACTTTACATACAATACAAGAGCTAGCGGTGAAAAGAAAAAACCAGGGAACCTTGACCTTGCTTGTCTCTGGCCAAGATAGTGCAGGAGGCCAGCAGCTCTTTTGCCTGTCGTGCGTAGCAGTAATGACCTAGTGGCTCAGACGCTCAGTGGTCAGCAATTCAGCAGCAGTGACCTACTACATGGCCAGCAGAGAGCCGGTCAAGCTAGTACAGGAACAATATTGCGTGGTATATTGAATGGCCCATATGGCTATTGGTTATGGCTGGTTGGTTGTTGATGCGTGTAGATGGGAATTCATTTCTTGTTTTGACTTATGTATAATGCGTGCTACCTGCCTGCTGTCCCTGGAATGGATGCATGGTCCATCCACGATCAACAACCTCCAATAATTCATCAGTAAGCTAAGGTGAAAGTAAAAATACATGCTCCCAAGCATGTTTGCTTCTAGCTAGTCCAAGAGCACGCGTCATACTTCATGCATGCTGAGGCACAAGCCACTGCTTCTTTTCATCTTTTACTAACCTCGACTCACTGTTTTGTCAGTTATTATTTATCCTGTACTACATCATACTCCCTCCGTTCCAAATTGTAAGTCGTTCCAAGAATCTTGGAGAGTCAAAGTATCTTAAGTTTGACCAAATTTATATGATAATATAATAACATTTATGATGTTAACTCAGTATCATTAGATTCTTTATCAATTATATTTTCATAGTATATCTATTTCATGTCATAAATCTTTATATTTTTCTCTATAATTTTGGTCAAACTTGAGATGCTTTGATTCTCCAAGATTCTTGGAATGACTTACAATTTGGAACGGAGGGAGTATATTGGAGGATACTTGCCTTTTATTTATTTATTTATTGGTATATAGGAGTAGTACTAACTAACTAATTAAAAGTGGCATTACTTGTCCTAGAGTGCATTATTATCTACACAGGCAGTATGTACTAACACACACAGCCACAAGCTGGTTAATTACATACAGATGAACTAATCCATGCTGCATGGGTGCAGGTGATAGACACGGAGCTGTTTGGGCTCCTGAGGGAGAAGCATGGCAAGGGCTTCCAGCAGTTCGTGGAGGAGAAGGTTGTTGCTTTGGCCGGAGACATCATCCACCACAACCTGGGGCAGGAGGCACCCATGCTGGAGGCGCTTTCCAAGGAGATCGACGTCATCGTCAACATTGCTGCAACCACCAACTTCTATGAAAGGTCCCATATATGCATGTGCATGGAATTATGTTATCACTGAATAATGAATTACTCGAGCATCTGCATGAAAATCTTTCACCTTTTTGAAGGAAAATTATATTAATTTATGGTTATTACATGAATGTATTTTGATGATGGCTTTAATTGCAGGTATGATGTTTCCTTGGATGTGAACGTGATGGGGGTGAAGCACCTCTGCCAGTTCGCCAAGCAGTGTGCCAGGCTCAAGATGTTCATGCAGGTCTCCACTGGTAAGTAGTAAAATCCTGGTAGATGCACGAATCATCATGACAGTGGTAGTAATCTCAAGAACAAGAACTGATCACTGTTGTCGTCGATGTGGCAGCTTTTGTGTCGGGGTTCAGTGAGGGCCTGATCCTGGAGAAGCCCATCAAGCCCGGCGAGTCGCTGCGCGAGGGCACGCACCTGGACATCGACACCGAGCTTCGCCTCGTGAGAGAAGTCAAGAAGCAGCTGACGATGAACGATGGCGCCGCCAGCGACGACAAGAAGGCGGAGGAGAGGAAGGCGATGAAGGAGCTGGGCCTCCAGCGGGCCCGTCACTTCGGGTGGTCCAACACCTACGTGTTCACCAAGGCCATGGGCGAGGTGCTCCTGGGCCACCTCCGCGGCGACATCCCGGTGGTGATCATGCGGCCCAGCATCATCACGAGTGTCCGGGCCGACCCAGTGCCCGGGTGGATGCAGGGCACCCGCACCATCGACACCATCATCATCGGCTACGCCAAGCAGAACCTCTCCTGCTTCCTCGCCGACCTCGACCTCGTCATGGACGTCATCCCGGGGGACATGGTGGTGAACGCCATGATGGCCGCCATGGTCGCGCACTCGGAGGAGAAGGGCGCGCTGGTGGTCTACCACTCCACCTCCTCGCTGCGCAACCCGGCCAAGTACAACGTGCTCTACCAGTCGGGGCGCCGCCATTTCTACGAGAACCCGCGGGTGGGGAAGGACGGCAAGGCCATCCCCACGAGGGAGATGTACTTCTTCCCCACCATCGCGCGATTCCACCTCTACATGATCTTCACATACAAGATACCACTAGAGGTCAGCCTGCTTGTCGATAGATCTTTTCTGTTGTGTCTTTTGTTTGCTGATGATCCTCATCAATTGGTCGTCGATATGCGATGCGTTGCGCAGATCCTGCACCTGGTGAATCTGCTGCTCTGCGGCTTCTTCTCGCGGCTCTACAACGACCTCAACCGCAAGTACAAGTTCGTGATGCATCTTGTTGACGTCTACGGCCCATTCGCCTTCTTCAAAGGATGGTAGAGATGTTGCTCATCATATTCTGGCTTTAATTATTCAGCAAATTGGTGGATTTAATTTCTGATTTCATTTCCTTCCCTGCTGTGGTGGTGATGAAGCTTCGATGACATGAACTTGGAGCGGCTGAGGCTCATGATGGCGATGAAGACCCCTGAAGATCAAATGTTCAATTTCGACCCCAAGACCATCGACTGGGACGATTACTTCACCAGAATCCACATACCTGGTGTGCTCAAGTACTTGTGCAAGTGAAGCCTTGTTGCAATTCGCTGCTTCTTCGATCACCTTGTTGCTATAGAAAAAGAAAAGGCTCCCTCATATTGTTTATGAAGGTACCAGGTGATTGTCAAGAAAAGAAATAAAGGCTCATATTGATAGAGTTGTATTATTGGAGAAGCTCCGTATACCTATAGTAGTGGTCAAACGTACGTGTGCCTGTGCTATGTGGTAGCAGCCTATCATGCTATGAGTATGAACTTGTAATCTGAATATCTGATTGATATGCACGTGTCAGTGACCATGAAAAGGATCTGTAATATCTGTTTGCAATGCCAATGAAATTGAGAAGGAAAACTAATCAAGAAAGAGATTACTGATGCATGCATGCATTCAGTGTATGTGCTAGCTACTAGCAGTGTATGTAGTGTACTATCTAGCTAGTAGAGTGCTTCTGACGCTGCTGTATACAATATCTTGTGCTGGTCAACTTTCATTTCGTGCAGAACTTCCACTCTTTTAATATTATTTGTGCCCACCACGCCAGCCAAAAAAATGCCTGAACCTGTGTGTATAAATGTGTGTGCATAGGGGACCTCCTCTTGGCGTCTCTCACTGCAGTAGTCTCACTTCTTCTCACTGGCCGCTAGCTAGCAGCCTGCTATACCTGCAGGACAGGGCAGCTAAGCTAGTGCCATAACTTCTCTCCTGCACATAATCACGCACAAAAAAAAGTTTCTAGCCATTTCATTTCCTTGTGTGAAGCAAATTGTACTAATTACAAGAGCAAGGAATTGAACGATGGAGAGCAGCATGGACGCGGCAAGGATCATGGAGTACTTGAAGGGGAAGAGCATCCTCATCACCGGCTCGACAGGCTTTCTTGGAAAGAGTATGTACATGTCAATCACAGCACCCATGCATGCATGTGTCGTCTCGATCTCGACCTCGATCGATCTATGCTGCAAAGAATTACTATACATGTGAGCGTGCATGCAGTTCTTGTGGAGAAGATCCTGCGGGTGCAGCCTCGTGTCCACAAGATGTACCTCCTCGTACGAGCCGTCGACGCGCCGTCCGCAAAGCAGCGCGTCCAGCAAGAGGTTAATACACTAATTGTTACTTAATCCGATCGATCACCAGCAGAGCATATATAATTTCATCTCTATATGATTGGCCAGTGTTCCGTACTAATTATATATAAAAAAATAAAAATAAAAAACGAGTGTTAGGGGATGTTTGGATCCTGAAGCTAAAGTTCAATCCGTGTCACATCGAATATTCGGATGATAATTAGAAGGACTAAGCATAAACTAATTGCAAAACTAACTACATAACCCCTAGGCTAAATCGGGAGACGAATCTATTAAGTCTAATTAATCCATCATTAGCGAATGTTTACTGTAGCATCATATTGTCAAATCATGGACTAATTAGGTTTAATAGATTCGTCTCGTGATTTAGCCTAGGGGTTGTGAAATTGGTTTTGTAATTAGCCTATGTTTAATAGGCTTAATTAGTACCAAACATTCGATGTGATGAGAGCTAAAATTTAGTCCGGGATCCAAACACCCCCTTAGTTACAACGTCCATCTATCTTTCTCTCTCACGAAACCAAGTTACGCATATAGAATTAGTGGCTGGTAGTAAGTAAGGATCCATGGATTTTATATGTGTTGCGTGTGGTTGTAGCTGATCGATCGATATGGTGGTGTCGCTTTTTTCCATGTGCTGATGCCGCCTGTGACAGCGGCAGATGGATTATGAATACTACTGTGGTTACAGTACCAGGCATCACATTGCTGTACTGAGTGTGTACACATACTGTGTGATGTCAATATATTGCATCGGAGTGGCAATACAAATTACCGCTCAAAAAAGAATACAACAGAGTAAGTAGTATTTCATATAGGATTTTCTCTTGACGTTTTTTTAATTAAGGAAAAATCATCCAACCTCGATCATCTACGAGTGAATGCCTATAGCCAAACTTACACAGGCTCGACAGAATCTCAGCACTTAAGCTGTTATAGCAGTACTACCTTGGGACCCAAAGTTCACTCCAAAGATAAAACTACTATAAGGACCCCCCTCACACATAACAGGGTTCTGGAACTTCTCTCCAGCGCCTGGATGAACGACCTGCTACTGAAGAATTCTTCACCTAAAGTTCCAGCCATATTTGTTGAAGAATTCCAAAGCAGTGACTTCAAGCTTGCTGCAGTTCTTCTTCAAATCAATTTTCTCTTTCTCCTTTGATAGCACCGCCCATGCTCTTGTCCAATAAGTCCCTCTAAAAATTACCTGCAAAAAGTAATTAGTGGTTGTGCCTTTGAACAGCACATCGTTTCTATTCAACCATATAGCCCAGCAAAGTGCAGCAGCTCCTACAATCATCTGGCTTCTAACTTTCCGAGGATACAGCATATTAGGAACATTAACAGGCGGTTGAATTCCAAACGAAAAGAATGTTGCACTCCATATGAATCTGGCGAGATGACAATCAAAGAAGAGGTGTTGCAGTGTCTCTTCTGAATTGCAAAAGCAACATTTGGTGCTTCCTTACCATCTCCTCTTAGCAAGGTTGTCCTTCTTTAGAATCGCACCTTTTTTTCAAATACCATAAGAAGATTTTGATTTTTAATGGTAGTTTTAATTTCCAAGCTACGCACAAGGATGGTGTTCCTTCAGCTTGACTTCAATGTGAAAACTTTGTTTTACTCAGATTCCAAATAAATTTGTCTTCCTGTTTCTCCATACTATGAGTTACAGTCTCAACCACTAACTTTAGCCATTCATTTAATCTATAACCCACTAACTTTAGCCATTCATTTAATCTGTAACCAGTATTCTTCTGAAAGAAACATTTAGAGGGATGGATCTACAAACTTTGGCCACAATGTCATCTTTCCTTCTAACTATATTATACAAAGATGCACATCTTTCCCTCAAAGTTATCTTTTCAATCCATACATCTTTCCAAAACCTAGCTTTTTTTTCTCGTTGTGTACCTCAAATGTACCCATTGACAGGACGTGATCTTTTTATTTCCATGGCCATTGTGTACATCTTCCCAGGATTTTCTCTTGACGTAGATGATTGAGGAGGATTTAGCGCTGCTCTTTTCAAAGTAAAATTGGCACAACCCTCGTGCATATCCATTATTAAAGAAGAAGAAAAGGAAATGGTTTCTTTAAGATGAGAAAAAGGTTTTAAAGTACCAGTGTTACTTATTTTGCCTTAAAAAAAGAATTATCTAGATATACACATAACTAAAAGGGCATTATAGTAACTTTTCACTATTTTTTTTACTTGGTCCACCAAATTGGTAGGTACTTCACGGTACTTTCCTTGTATCCACCGTTCGATTTTTCGATATGGACGGCTCTCATTTTTTCAATCACTCTTAAAATCTTTCTTAAATTAAATAGTATGAATATATATTATATATGAGTGGAGGGCAAGTTGAGTGTACAGTGGACTATTAGAATTGAAAGTGATGCCGTGGTGAAATCAAAACAATGCAATGCAGGTGATCGGCACGGAGCTGTTCGGCCTCCTGAGAGACAAGTATTGCGAGGGGTTCGACTTGTTCATCCAAGACAAGATCGTTGCTTTGGCCGGAGACATCGCCGACGAGGACCTGGGCCTGGACGCACCCACACTGCACGGCCTGGCCAAGCACATGGACGTCATCGTCAACGTCGCTGCAACCACAAACTTCTACGAAAGGTCAGGTCTGCTGGAAGCATCTATCTGTGCCAATTTCTCAACACAATTTCGATCTCATGTCAACATCTCGATCCAAATGGAAAAAAAATATATTGCAGATATGACGTGTCCTTGGACGTGAACGTGATGGGGGTGAAGCACCTGTGCCAGTTCGCCAAGCGGTGCGCCAACCTCAAGCTGCTCATGCATGTCTCCACAGCTTACGTGTCCGGCGACAGCGCGGAGGTGATCCTGGAGAACCCCATGAAGCCCGGCGAGTCGCTGCGGGACGGCGTGCGCCTCGACATCGACGCCGAGCTGCGCCTCGTCAGCGACGCCAAGAAGGACCTGCCGACGACGGCGAGCGGCGACGACGGGAACGCGACGGAGAGGAAGGCCATGAAGGAGCTGGGCCTGCAGCGGGCCCGCCACTTCGGCTGGTCCAACACCTACGTGTTCACCAAGGCCATGGGCGAGATGGTCCTGGAGCAGCACCGCGGCGACGGCGACCTGCCGGCGGCGGCGGTGGTGATCGTGCGGCCCAGCATCATCACCAGCGTGCGGGCCGACCCGCTGCCGGGGTGGATGCAGGGCACCCGCACCATCGACACGCTCATCATCGGCTACGCCAAGCAGAGCATCTCCTGCTTCCTCGCCGACCTCCGCATGGTCATGGACGTCATCCCGGGGGACATGGTCGTCAACGCCATGCTCGCGGCGGCGGCGGCGGCGCGCTCGGAGGAGCAGCCGCCGCAGGCCGTCAGCATATACCAGGTCACCTCGTCGCTGCGCAACCCGGCGACCTACGCCGTGCTCTACCGCGCCGGCAGCCGGCACTTCGACGAGCACCCGCGCGTGCGGGACAACGGCGAGGTCATCCCCAACACGGAGATGCGCTTCTTCCCCACCATCCCGGAGTTCCGGCTCTACATGGTGCTCACCTTCAAGCTGCCGCTGGAGATCCTGCACCTGGTCAACATGCTGCTCTGCGGCCTCTTCTCCAAGCTCTACAACGACTCCAACCGCAAGTACAATTTCGTGATGCTTCTCGTCGACGTCTATGGACCCTTCGCCTTCTTCAAAGGATGGTAACTGCTACTGTTCATATATTGCAATTTTATTTACTCGGTCAGTTCGGAAACTTGAAATTTTTTTGTTTCCTTTGATGATGGTACGTGATGGAGCTTTGACGACACTAACGTGGAGAGACTGAGGTCGACAATGGTGATGAAGAGCCCTGAAGATGACATGTTCAACTTTGATCCAAAGAGCATTGACTGGGACGATTACTTTTACAGAATTCACATTCCTGGTGTTCTCAAGTACGTCTGCAAGTGATCAAGACTCCTTTTCTGGCTTCTGCACCTTGTTCATACACATATATGGAGAAAAGAAAGAAAGAAACTCTGTTATCAATCAATCACACCGATTATTTGTTTTACTTGTACGTATGTACTGGAGGTAATTAATTAAAAAAAATGTTATCAATCGACTAACCTACTGTTAGCGCCAAGGGAACGGGTCCCCCGAGAAGGCACTTACAAGTGGGGCCCACCTGCTAAAAAGGGCTCCCTCTTCGAGAAGCCCAAATAAGGAGATAGCTCGGGAAATCAGGCTTAGGAAGGATCATGAAAATATCGCACCTGCCCACATGACGGGAGTAGGACGCACCTGGAAAAATATCCTCTGCTGGAGACACCTATATATACCAAAACATGGCAGTGCAAGAACTTGGTTATTATAAATAATATCAATGTCTTTGATTTACTAAAGAAACCTAATACAGCAGTACTCATCAAACAAAGAAATTCTTCTAATAAAGAGGAAGAGGAAATACTTTTAATCAAACCTAAAGAAATTCTTTTAATATATAAATGATACATTGGATCAGATAAAGAGGAAATTCAGCAATAAATGTGAACACTCAGCAAGGGATTTCCTTCTTGTTTAACTAAGGTGATAAATTAGTCAAAGCTATAGGTACCAATACACTGAAATGCATGCTTCTCTTTGCCACCAAGAAAGCTGGTTACTGTATTTTCTTTGCAAAATAACAATGTGCATGTGGCAACATTAAGAAAACAACTTGATATGTACGGAAAGTTGGAGTATAAAGAAATACTTGGAAAAACTAACGTCAGACGTGAAAAGAAGTCAGACAGGTACGAAAAGTTGGAGTATAAAGAAATACTTGGAAAAACTAAGGTCAGACGTGAAAAGGAGTCAGACAGGTACGGAAAGCATGTGAAAATGCATCATTACCGGAGCTTGGAATCTAACACAATAAAAAAAGAGCGAACATCAGAATAAAACCATATGCTAGGTTGTATCCTGTTTAGCCATTTGATCAATAAGCAATTAGTAGTTATCAAACCTATAAATATCAAAATCATCCAGCAATTGTACATATCAAAATCATCCGGCTACGTAACTTGTTTATTTGACGTGAATCAACTACTGTTTTACTCAAAGTTGCCTTGGTATACCTAACTCTCAAGACATCTGAATCCAAGGGTAAAGACATCTGAATCCAAGGGTAAAGGTTGATACCACTAAAAATTAAAAACACAACCTGTCTAAATTTGGAGGGGGCTACTTTAAATGCTACCATGGTTGAAGGTAACCATTAACCAATCACCCGCCACCCACACACAACAAAATTAAAAAAAAAACTAATCAGTCTGAGAATCATCAAAATGATACCGTTCCTGACTACCAAGATCGAGCTCTCTATGCTCGTCATTGTCATTCTAGTTAGCACACCTCGTAGAGCCTTTTCTAGGTGTTATTCCCCGTGTGTCAGCCAGCACGCAAATGATACAGTATAGCAAGACAGGGCAATACTTGCGTCCGTACCTTGAATCTTTGTGAACAACACGCATAAGCTGTTCTCCACCTTCAGCTGGCATGGATTCTTGAGTTGTGCTGCAATGTCTCCTCGTTAGCGCTGAGAAGAAAGGGTGGAGTGGAGGGGGCATCCGCCACGGCGACAGCGGCGGACATAGAGGTGACCATGTACTCGCCTTCTTGCTTGGCGAGCACGGCGGCGGAGGAAGCCGAGGGAGCACGGCCCCCTGGTTCGCGGTGCACGGCTGGCGCGGAGGGGGCGGCGTCGGAGATGACGGAGCTGTCCAGCTTGGTGGTGGGTATGGTGCGGCCGTCTTGCTCGAAGAGTAGTAGTAGAGCGGAGGGGGGTTAAATGTATCAGTGACCATATATTAAATCATGAAAATAAAATTGTGTGCTTGGCACTGGTAGCCTATTGAATTCTGAAGCATGTAGTCTGTCCGTCAATTAAAATGAAAAGAATCTGTCTGCACTCTGCATTTTACACCAATGAAATTGCTTCATTTTACACCAATGAAATTGAGAAGCAAAACTAATCAGAAACTAGTGTGATGCTCAATAATGTTCTGTACAACTTGTCATATATGCCTTGTTGGCGCTTTGCTTCACATGATTCAATTCTAAGAAAGACTGCAATTGGCAGCACAAATTTAGTGCTGACAAGTCAAGTCAAACTATCATTTTCTTTGCCTCAACACACGCAAAGACCGGCACATGAAAACAAGAACAATGTGCTTTGAGAAAAGTATGCGGTAAGGAGGCGTATGCGGGAAACTTCATTTCATTCTCGAATGTACTGATACAAATGTGTGAAACAATGCTGTCATATGCAGAATTTACTCCGTGGTTTCTGAGGCTGTTGCGTAACCTTTCACAAGGAAGCTTCCTATGTTTCTCAGGACACTGAAGAAAGCTTCCTATGTCCAGGAACTAGTTACAACTTACAAGGTAGCTGGGATAGAGGCTCTGTACTTGGTCAAATTTTCGTGGACATCAGAAAGCGCCAGAGGTTGTTGAATGGTTGCAATTTCTCATGGTGCCATGAGCAGCTTCTTTATGAAGCTGATAACCTTTGGCACATCGACCATCCATGCAACCGAAATCGGTTTATAGCCTGACCATGGGTTCTCTGAATTCCACCTGCACCATAGCGGGAGCAATCAGGAACAACTGTTGAATATGCTCAAACATATTCATCCTCTAGGGTAACTTTTACCTAGGTTTGCTTACTCCATTACTTTTAAATTAATTTGATGAAATTTAAATCATATTGATGCATATGTAAGGATGTTGAAACTAAAAAACTGTAGAAAGGTCAATCTTTTATGAGTTACTCAGAAATAGTGCAGTGGCATACTTTTTCAATCCCTGATCCATCAAAGTGTGGCCAGTGCAAATGCCCTGGGTCTCTACTCTCACCACACCCTTCTTGAAGGTGAAGTACTCAGGGTGAACTAGGGCCGTGAAGCTCACAGGATCATGAAGGAAAATTCCTGAAGAGATCGCAACATTAGATCACACAAGTGTTTCTTTATGGTAATTGGCAAAAGCATAAAAAAAAGAGATTATTTTCATATACCGTGGAAACCATCAGACTTGGCATGCCAATCCCTGTAAAACTTGCACATCTCAGATAAGAACTGTGCGTGCTTCCCTTTCGAGTTTCTTAGCTCCAAGAGATCCTCATCTAAAACAACAGAATTTCACATGGTGAATAAACTGATATAGTGAACCCTCGAACTTGACTTATACAAATGAGAGTATCATTGACCTAACCTTTCAAGCAGACTTGAGTTGTTATGTTAATGCCAACCACGACAATATCTGCTCCTGAGGTAAAAACAATGTCAGCTGCTTCTGGATCTCCATGGATCTGCAGAATTATTCACTCAAGGATTAATACTTATGTTAAGATATTTGCCTGCTCAAGTTTTATGCAGTAGGTTAACATACATTTGCTTCAGCTGCAGGGTTGACATTTCCTGCCGCGAAGAAAGCTCCACCCAGTACAACTATTTTCTTCACCTTGCTTGCAAAAGATGGGTCTCTTTTGATAGCCTAAGCAAGAACAGACACTGAATCATAACATATAGCAGAGCATAGACAGCACAATAAATAGGTCTAATCATATGATCGTAAGCATACCAATGCTACATTTGTCAGGGGCCCCAAAGCAAGTACTGAGACCTCTCCTGGAAACTCAGAGACCTTATTGACCAGGAACTCAGCAGCACTTTCCTCAACTTTCTTAGAAGTGGGTTCAGGAAGAAACATATTCCCAATGCCATCTGACCCATGAACAAAATCAGCAATACGAGGCTTTCCTCCCTAAAACATAAAGTATTTATCATTCAGTTCATACAAACAAATTCAGTGCTATGTTGATTGGAACTGTACTATAAAATTAGTTAGCAAGTACCATAAGCAAAATGTGAGGTTCGTGCTAGTATCAACAAGGAAATGATGTGATATTAGAAAAAAAAATAAACAGCTACTCCTAACGCATGGCAGATTTGTTGGAAAAGAGTAGCGAGTTTCTTGCAGTGTTCCCTCTAACAAATAGACAGATACTCCTAACACATGGAAGCTACTCCTAACACAAGGGGATATCATGAGCTAACACACCTTTAGGGGCTCAGGGCTGCCCTCAGCTACTGGAACTTCAGGATGCCCTGCTCTCTCACACTGTCCATATAAGATTCAGCACTGTTAGCGAATCCAAGAAAGTAAGGAAACAAAATTCAATCATCTCAAATTCTTACCAGCAACAGTGCATTACGCGTTGCACCCTCCGTGCTGACGTTGCCAAATATGGTCGTCAACCCAATGATTTCCACGCTTGGTGTTCTGAACGCCATTAGGATTGTCATGCTATCATCTAGAAATAGGAATGTGAATAGAACAGACAGTCAGAATTGTAGATTAATACCTTACAACTTGAATGCCTTTTGGGAAAAGGACTTGCAGTTAAGAATTCAGATATTACAAACCGATAACACATGGTAACCTTACATTGTACAATACTATCCAAACTTGACATTGTACAGTTCTAGCCTTTTAGCTTTTTAAGTCAATGTGGCATTTGCTCTAAATCTGTTAGTCATGTCATCGAATGTTTGGTTGTAACAGGTCAATAAGTTTGGATTGCTAAGAAGACCAAAGACGTAAGCTTATTTAGTCGTCCTTGAATCTTCGCTGTTGATTTGGATATATTATTCAGAACCTGAATAAAAGAAGCTTACTCAGCAATGTTAAGCGCGCGTAATCATACTAAGCAGGGGCGGACCTGCGACTAGGGCCACCCGGGCCGTGGCCCTAGTCGTGGTCCAGCGAGGTCCACTACCCCTCCTTAATTTTTGGCCCAAAAACAAGCCTTCAAGGCCCATCAACTAGGGCAAGCAGCAGTCAGCCGAGGTCGAGGAGCGCCGTCTCCTTCTTTCACGAGTGAGTCGCGAGGGGCCGAGGGGGATCCCGCCACCACCTGGTCCTGGTGCTCGCCCCGCTGCCGCCTAGCAAAACTGCCTTCTGCTGCTGCCTGGTGCTCCTCCTGGCCTCGCGCGTGGCCGTGCTGGCTGGAAGGAGGCAGCCACCGCCGGGTGCCGCTGGCCAGCCAGAAGGGGCAGACGAGCAGTCCTGGGAAAGAGAAAGCCAAGCGAGGCAGCAAGCCTCTCACTCTCTCGGGTGTTTATCTTCAATCTTCTCCCTAATATCCTGAGCCTCTCAGTTTCCATTCAATACATTAATTGAAATTTGGTACTGAAATTTCAGATTTGCAATTGGTAGTACAAAATGAAGAGGAGTACGACTTTGGCATCTTATTTTTCTCTCATGTTCCTGCCACACAACTGAATGGAGTCAAGGAAACCCTCCACCTTAAGCTCCAGAACAGGAAACAAATGCATCTGCTCCACCTCCATCTCAAGGTACAGCACAAGAAACAGTTGGAACTGGAGTTAGTGCTACACAAACACAATTGAATCGATTTGATCCCCTTGGCATTGACCTTGCACCTCACAAGAGGAAACAATAACAAGGAACACTAGTGTGACTACTGTAGAGTTTAGCCAGCCTCCTGTAGAACTTACCTAAACTAAACTGTCCAATGGTAGTACTTGTGGTATGTTACATTCAAATTATCTAAGAAATCTTAGTTGTTTTGTCATATTTTTATTTCTATTTCCATCTTATCCATGTTCAGGTGTTACTGATGACGAAATGGAAGATGTGACTGTGAATGCACCAAATCATCACTAGGTATTTATTTTTTTTATGTTCTCTACTGTTCTTGACAGTTGTATCGTACTAATAAACATGTATTCAAGCATCTTTACCAATTTGGATCCTTTACTGCACACTTGCTATTACTTTATATCTTGTCATATATGCGGCACTTTTGGCCGCTGAATTTTGGCCCTAGTCTTGAACAAAAGCTGGGTCCACCAGCCATATTATTATAACCAAATAGGCAAATACGCATATCGATTACACAGTCAACAAGCTAAAATTGCTTGTATCAGTTCACCACAATCTGATATATATACTAGTATATGAGTCCATATACTGAGTTGACAGCATGTCACACTCATAGGGCTGCTTGTTTTAACATATAACATTTAAACCATACGATTGGGCTAGGAGCCAACAGACAGGTGGTGCTTAGAGGAATCGTCGCATGGCGACACTTGTCAACACTAGGATCATTGCCATTAGGCACACATACAACTGTCACAACTCACAATATTAGTTCATCGATCAGTTACTTTGCTAGCTGTGAGGTTGTAGCAAGTGTGTGTGTTGTACTGGAAATTGATGGCAAAATGACCAAGACTGAAAATTTACTAGGACAGCCAGGACTGTTAATAAGCATATTAGTGAGCCAAGATTGCAGCTTTACTCTAGTACTCGATTGATTACTCGGTAGAGAAGATGACACGTGGTGAGGGAGTTGGTGGGGCATGACACCCTCGTTTTCATCGACGGGTAGGATTAGGAAGGATCAGAAAGGCCAACATCATCAGCTCATCGTCACGTGCGAGTAGAGTAAAAAATTTGTGGCTGGGCAATATTCTGGCAAGGGAGTGGAACAAGAAACAAAATTGCTGGTGCTGACATCTTATCCTAGGGACTCTTTCTTGTCTGTTCCCTCTGTCTTGACAACAACTCCATTGTTGCTGGGAGTCAAATAAATTCGAAGCTGTCATCGATCGAGAAGAGGAAAAATCGAAACTTTAAGCGAACGAAACAATGGATATGCACGGGACGGACGCAACGCAATGGAGGAGGAGCTGGGAAGAAAAAAGATAAAACAGAAATCGAATTGAAAGCAGGGACAGGGAGTCAGGGACAGACCGATGCCGGGATCCGTGTCGATGATGAGCTTGTTGCCGCGGATCTGGTGGCCGTCCTGCCCCATCCCGAGCGCCCTCTCCTCGTCGTCGTCAGGAGCAGCAGCACGCAGCACTGGTACTGCAAACGCCGCCCCAATCTGAATCTGGAGAGCCCTTCGCAAGCGGAGGAAGAGGAAGACGAAGAAGAGCGCCGAAGCGGGAGAGGAGATGGCAAGTGGAGGGACGCAACCTCTCTCCCTCCTGCTTTCTCTCTCTCTCTCTCGGTGTCTCGTCTCGCGGATTCTGCCTTTTGGCCTGGCCTTTTGGCTTCCTTTTGGCCTTCCTCCTCTTCTTGTCAGGAGCAGGAGGCCTTATAGACGAGATGAGACGAGACAAGGAAGGGGGTGTTCGGTTCTTGGGGTGGACTAAAATTTATATCAAATCGAATATTCGAAAGTTAATTAGGAGAACTAAACCTAAGTTAGTTATAAAAACTAATTATATAGGTGGAGGCTAATTCACGATGAATCTATTAAGCTTAATTAATTTATCATTAGCACATGTTTACTGCACCATATTGTCAAATCATGGAGTAAGTTTAATAGATTCGTCTCGCAAATTAGTCTCCATACGTGCAATTGATTTTATAATTAGTCTATGTATAATACTTCGAATTAGTATCCAAACATTCGACGTGATAGGAATTTTAGGAGGTTCTAAAGAACCAAACGCCCCCGAAGAGGAGGAAGAGACGGGTCGAGTTGCAGACTTGCATCCATGTGGCACAGCTGTCGGATTTGGACGCACGGTGGGCACGTGGATGGCTCGGATGTGATCCTGACCCTCACAGTGTTTGTCCGGCTCGGATATACCGGATCAAATTTGTGTCGAGATGGAAACGGATAAAGAAACAATCTTTGACCGTGTTTGGGATCGTTGCGCTCCAATTTTTTCATCCCTGCTTCCAATCTTGCCAAATACCTCCAGCTCCAACAATCCTATTTCCAGAAAAAAGGTGAATCTAGAGGGTAAGTCCAAGATTTTTCTGGAGCACCTCAAAGGGTGCTTCGAAAACACAGGTTTCATACCTTCTCTTGGAGTTGAGTGAAAATTACCCACCAATACCACTAGTTACACATACCTCTTCGGCAAAAAAAAAAAGATGACGGCTAGTGTTCCGCCCCCTCCCCTCCCTCCCGACGCATCTGCGCCACCTCCTCCCCTCCGCCTTGCAAGTTTGTGCGCCGCCGCCGCCTTCTCCCCTCCCTTCTCGTGAGGTGCCTGTCGCTGTGGTGCCCGGACACCTCCTACTCCGACGTTGTCGTTAGGGAGCTCGTCAACACAGCAGCCGACGCCGAGGACAAGGACCGGTATGCGCGGTTCGTGCTTTGGTCGTTTGTGGAGGAGGGCTCCGTGCGGATCAAGTGGTGCCCGGTGCCCGGGTGCACCCTCACTATCGAGTATGTGGGTGGCGCCGACGACGGCGGCGGACGTGTTCTGTGCGTGCCGGCACGGCTTCTGCTGGCGCTGCGGCAAGGAGGCGCACCGGCCGGTGTCGTGCGACACGGTGCGCGCGTGGTTGGAGAAGAATAGCTCATACTCAGAGACTACCAACTGGGTGCTTCACAACACCAAGCTCTACCCACAATGTCGGTGGTCGATGGAGAAGAATCAGGGGTGTATGCACATGACCTGCCTCCCTCCTTGCAGCTACGAGTTCTACAGGGTCTGCCTGGACCCGTGGAACAACCACTAGCGCTGCTAGGGATTCGGCAGGAAGGAGATCCCGACAGCGATGGCGACGGTGGTGGCAGCAACCGAGAGGAGAAGGAGCAGCGGCTGACTGTAGCGGCGCGGGAAAAAAAACCACCCAAGGGCAAGAGTGACTATTCCTACTAATTCCTACAATTTCTGGAGCTGGATTTGCATCCGGTAGCCAAATATTTACATAGCTCCCTATTTTCCTGAAGTTTGTGGAGTGGAGCTGTTTTTTAGTGGAGCAGTCCCAAACACGCTTTTAACGTTGCTATTTACAAAACCACCTAGACAAAGAGAAGATGAGCAATGAAGTTGCCAAACGGCCGGGTCAAATTCGGGTTAGTGCGGGTGTGGCTGGGCACCAGCCGCTCGCAGTGTTTGAATGGTAGCGATGCTTTCAAAGGCTTTGAGTGGTGGGCAGTCGCTAAACATATATGATTTTGGTACCGATTTTTAGTTGAATTTCAACTCATCATTTTTTTTTAACGAATCAGGAGAGTTGCAGATTATATTAAAAAGAAGATGAAGTACAGATTGGGTGAAAACAACAAGGAAAAAACAACACAAACACCAGCAAGTTGATTGCATCAACACATGCTGCACCACGCCATCGCACTTAACTCAACTTAACAACACATCGCTCAGTTGGATTGGGATATCAACACGCGCCGAACTCAACACATCTCAAGCGGATTTAACTCCGTTTGACAACAGCAGCAGAGCCGAAGCCTTTCCGCAGCACCCACCAACATTCACGCTCAGATTGTCGCCGAAACCTTCAGGCATGGCCCTACGTCAACAAGGAATCGATAGAAGCAGACTACACCGTACCGAGAAGACCACCGCTATGCAGGACCCTCCGTTGTAGTGTCGCTGCAACACCACACTCCACCTAACAGAGTGATACCACCGAATTCGGACTTCTCGCAGTTTGCCTCGCAGTCGCCACCACGATAACACAACACGCGGAGGTCTCGCTACATCCGCCGTTGGACTCCATCTCGCTCTCTTCACCTCGAAGAAACACCGCGCACGGGGGCCTCGCTACGCTTGCCACAATACTGCATGTCACGGATCCGTTGCTTTTGTCGTTGTCAGACTGATGTGCAATGTTGCCCTACTCCACAAGATCTCCATCGATCAGCTAAGCTGCCGCCACAGGTCGACTTCACCTCGTTACTTCACCCGCGCAAATAGCCTTCGCCGCCATGTTAGCAAGTCAGAGAAGTCGCTTGCGCCATCTTCCGATGATGTACCGCACCGGATAGTCCAGCCAAGCTGAGCAACCTGTCGTGTCCGCTGCAAGCCTAATTGTCCTATGATGCCGTTGCAGCAAGAGCCGTCCTCCGACGTAGTCCCACGCCGCACTGACCGTTGCCAAGCAACGCTAGCCACCTCAGTCCGCTGCAAGCATCCAAGACCGAGAACCATGCGACAACCCCTGACCGCCACCGTAACTGCGATCGCCTCCACATGGCCTCGGCAACATCCGTCCAGCTTGCCACGCGGCGGAATTGCCGTCACCAGCTGCGGCCGCCCATGAACAATGGACCAGCATTGCCACAAACCGAGATGGGTCTCTAGAGATGACGCCTCCAAGCAGGGCATGACGCCAATGGCTCCGCCGTCGCTCGTCCAAGATCTGGATAGGGATTTCACCCAGAGGACCCCGTGCAACAGGGTTGTAGCTCAGACATAGCACCCCCAACGTGGAAAACGACGCCCTAGGGCGCCACCATCATCTCCACCAACAAGAACACCAGTGAGGGCTTTCGCCCAGAGCATCCCATTCCCTCACTACACGCTCATGACTCGGCACTCCCGGACCACGGTCACGGCAGCCCATCCAGGGCGGCGGCGTCGCCGCGCCTCCACGCACCACGCTGTCGTACCTCCACCTCCGCTACGCTCGCCGCCCAAATGCACCACCACTCAACCTTCGCTCCTCGCACACGGCCACCGCCGCACCGCCTCACCATCACGCGTCGTCGGGTATCTCCTCGGGGCATCGCTACCTTACACACGTGCCTCACCACACGCAGCCTCCTACACGTCGCACGAGCCCCCACCAACGACCAGCCGCCTCCCTCTCCCGTCACCGCTTCCGCAACTCCTCAACTGAGGAGAGGTGGCCTGACGACGCTCGCAGCACCACCTCGGTGCCGCTAGTGCGCCCCTGCGCTAGGCGTATCCTACATACATCTATGGGCCCACCAAAAGGTTTGGACAATTCTAAATATGAGGCTGGACACCGAGACATATTTGACATGGAGACTATGACGTAGGACGGCGTAGTATACGTAGAAGGACAGGAACTAGTCGAGGATTAGGAGAAGTACTCGTAGCAGTAAGAGTAGAACTCGTCTAGTTGAATCTGACTCGGCAATATAAGGTGAGGTAGGGACCCCCTTCAAAGTAATTCAATCCAACCAACACACAGGATGTAGGGTATTACGTTATTCAGCGGGTCGAACCTGTCTAAATCGTGTGTCTGCGTTTACCTTCAAGTTCATGATCTCAGCAAGCCCCACTAACCAAAACACTACCTCGGGCACCCCCCGGTAGGTTGCTAGGTTAAAACACCGACAGTTGGCATGCCAGGTAGGGGAACTAGTCGAGAATCCGCTGGCGAACTCGATGGTACAAGTCATCATCAAGCCAATCATCACGATCGAAGCAGGCATGATGTTCATCTTCGCCTCTTGGGTTTGCATCGCAGACGGCACTGGAAACTTCCACCACCACATGCATCAAACCTAGAGAAGAAGCAACAAATCATGAAGCTTCAGCACCCAGCTCTGGAGAATCTTATCAACAATTTTGGTGAATTTTCAATTTCTGACCTAGCTAGAGGCTGGGTGGACGAGTCGGAGTACAACTCAACTTCTTCCACCAGACGGATTAACCTGCACGAGCTGGCACATAAGCCATCGTGCGAATTGGATTGCCACCAGAAATGATTCCCGTTCGGACTCCGTAACGCGACCACTGTTTATCAGACGGTCCTATTCAGATCACAATCCGATATAGATGAGATCGAGGACCTCGACTACTACTCGAACCTGGACGTGGAAACTCCTTTATCAGGTCCGCAGCAAGGCCTGCTAATCACATCAACCCCCCAAGGTAGATTCGTATACTGGCCCAACATGAAGCCACCTGCTCTCGCCAAGGACGACGATTCGCGCCTCATCGCCTACCTCAACACCCTCCCGTACCAGGAGGGAACTCCTCTGTCACCTATCTATGAGGAAGGCGGCACCACGGATGTCATCACTTCAAGTTCAGGAAGCTATTCTCCAGAACGAGAACTCTTTGTTGTCATTACGAGATAAAAAGATGATGAAGAAGAGCAACAGGATAGAAACCTGTGGCATGAGCATCACCCAGATGATGTCTCGCAGGATGAGCTCACCGCCAACGTTGTTGGAGAAGAGATCGAAGCTCAAAGAACTCGACGACGAGCAAGAAACGTCGCAAGAGCGGAGCGACGCCGCCGCCTTGGAGCAGACTTACCAATCCAGAACCTGGATAACGCCTTTGAAGCAGTTCAAACACGTCATCATCATACTCCTCTGGCTACCGTCGCGTATATTGATCTCATCACCCATGCAATGCCTCAGAACAAGTACACAAGACAGTTGGCTCAACTGGCGGAACTCACTTACGAACAACTCGATCAGCAGAATTCGATACAGTCAGTCCAATGTTCCCCATCCTCGTATAGTCAACATGGCAGCAGCCATAGAGGCCCTCTTTCTAGATCAAGCCAACTTGGAGGCGCCATACCAAGCCAACCTGGAGCAGAGGGTAGTCGGGCAGGACCCTCAGGAAGCCATGGTCACTGTGGGACTAACCTAGAACCCGAACGCCTAGCAAAAGACCTCTGTAACAAGATCAATGCCAGCCATGACACCCATACCATCATTGACAGATGATGCCGTGAGTGCGAGCAAGAAGTCGAACACCCGGGAGATGATTCTGACGGGTTTCCTGCCTTCTCAAGACGTGTAAGGAGGACAATTCTACCCAAAAAATTCAAACCTCCGGGTATCACCAAGTACGATGGCAAGCAGAACCATATCCAATGGCTACGGTGCTACTCATTGTCAGTACAAGCAGCTAGGGGGAACGACGACGCCAAAGTCATCTATTTCCCCATTTGCATGGACGCAACGCCACTCATATGACTCGAATCATTGGATAAGAACTCCATTGACTCATAGAAGGACCTTAAGATAGCATTCACCAACAACTACGTAGGGGTAATGCAGCGTCCTGGTAATATGATCGACTTATCTCAAGTTAAACAACAAGAAGGTGAGACCCTACGGATCTACTTACATCGCTTTTCTTCGACAAGAATGCCACAATCATGGACATCACGAAGCGCGACATTGTAGACTGCTTCCAGAATAGCCTCCACGACCGCCAGAACAATGGCCAACGCAACGATAAGAACCGCAACGATTGCCCTAACAATGACAACCAAAATAAATACTCGGGAAGTCACAACCACAAGCGAAAATCAGACAATACTGTCGCAGCAATGTTACAGTCGTCCAAGAAAGGTGGCGGCAAGGATCAAGATAGGCCCTTATTCAACGAGCTCCTGAAGAAACAGAGCCCGTGGCACTCATACCACAAGCACTCTGCGATAGATTATTTTAGCTTATGCAGAGTCATGAAGGACCCCTAGAGCCATCTCGGCGAGCCCCACTAACCAAAACACTATCTCAGGCACCCCCTCGGTAGGTTGTCGGGTTAAAACACCGACAAGGCATCACTGCCACGGCTCCATGGCGTCGCTAGCACACCATGCACAGGCCACCCTGGCCGCGACACCACGCCGCCACCATTGAAGACACAGGAGCTCTCCCAGCGCGCCGCGCCCCCGGGGGCCTAGCCGACGCCCTTGCAGCCTTGGACTGCGGCCGTTCCTGGCACGCCGCACCGTTGCCGCCTCCACTTCCGCACACGCGCAGCCACCGGATCCGGCCAAAATGCGCCGGATCCGTGGCCCCCTACCCTCGCCACCGCAGAAGGCCGCCCACGCCGACGAGCTCCCTTAGGAGGTCGGAACGGCCGTGCCCACCGCGAGCCACCCAAGACGCACGTAGCACCGCCGCGCCTCCGCGCTGCCACTTCCGTGCCACACGCCAACCCCCTCCCGCCTCCACCGCATGCACCCGCTGGCATCTCCTAACTAGCACCGCGCCCCAGATCCGGCCGGGTCACATCCCGAGCTAGCAAATAAGCCCTGCCGCCACCCTCATAGCCCACCCACGGGCTTCTGGTAACGAACTCAGGCAGCGACAAGGTGGAGGATTGGAGGTTGGGGTGGTTGCAGCAAGGGATCGGGTTTGCCGCCCGAGCCGTCCTGAGAGCGACGCGGGGGCCCTCCAGATCAACGAAGCTGGTATGAAACAGCAACCACTTTCAATTCATCACTGATACCCAAAACAAAAGGAGTGAGGAGAAGTAATCCCTTATTACATGCAGAACTGTAAACAGTGATCAGAATAGCTAAGGGGGTGTTTGGTTCCATGGACTAAAGTTTAGTCTGTGTTACATCGAATGTTTAGATATTAATTAGGAGGACCAAATATGAGCTAATTATAAAACCAGTTGCACAGATGGAGGCTAATTCGCGAGATGGATCTATTAAGCCTAATTAATCCATACGAATTAGCCTCCATCTGTGCAACTGGTTTTGTAATTAGTCTATGTTTAATACTGCTAATTAGTATCTAAACATTCGGTGTGATAAGAACTAAACTTTAGTCCGTGGAACCAAACATCCAGGAAGCACATTCATCCTCACTCACATCTCTCGAGTCCACATCGTCACCAACAATGCATGACATCGCCAACGTCAAGAAATAAGCAACAAGATAAGCTACTCTTGTATGCACGACAGGCATATCCACATGACAGCCGGGCTTTGCCTCACCAGCAATTTTGGCAGGCAGACAATAATCCATCCCATTATTCTTCCCATCTCCACGATGCAATTCCAATGCAAGCTGACAAAATGAAAGCACGTGCATGCTTACATGGAAACTGATCTGCTCGATCTCGCCAACTAGATGATGCGTGTGTGGTGTGGTGCGTGGTGATGAACAAGGATATAAAATATTTAAGAAGCCTGGAATTATAAATGCACGGGTCGCTCATGGAACACATGACAGCGAACGGCTACCTAGAACTTTTTTTATGTAAAAAACACTAACACGAATGATTAAGGGTCTGTTTGGTTCCTTTGCTTATTTTTAAGCACGTGTCACATCGAATGTTTAGACACTAATTAGGGGTATTAAACGTAGACTATTTACAAAACTCATTACATAAGTGGAGGCTAAACGGCGAGACCAGCCGAGAAGCGG
>NC_028455.1:35189634-35213562 GCF_000263155.2 Setaria italica | reverse complement strand
GATTAGCAAGGACCAAACACCCTTGGTCGTCTGGGTTCACCATGGATAATCCTTCATCAAAGCACATGGATATTGCAGTTTTTGGATGGGCCTACAGTCGTAGGCCCAGAAAGCAGGACGGCGGGCCGTCTTCCTTACCCTTCTGCTCCGTTGTCGAAAAGCCACAAAGATACGGCCCATGTTCATCCGCCCGCGGCCCAAACGGCCTGTAGCGTCCTCGCCCGCATCCGACGGTTGGCGCCTTGACACGCGGCATCCATCGGGAGCTCGCTCTAGGGTTTTCGTTCGTCTCGCTCCCACCGCTCATATAACTCCCGGCGCCGCCACTTCCCTCCGCTTCTCTTCCTCTCGCTCGCTCCGTCGCCCGCCGCGCGCCAGACCCTAACAAGGTATCCAGCCGTCCGTCGAGGCCGCCCCCTCTCCTGCTCGGGCGTCGATTCGCAACGTTTCGGCTTTGATACCGTGTTTGTCCTCCATTTCACCGGATCTGACCCTGCTTTCTGTCTTCTTTTTTTGTTCTTCCTGCAGGGAGCTGAGTGACCGGTTGCAGCCATGAGGTACTGCTGATTTCTATTTCTCTTGTCGCATCTCTTGCGTTGTGCATCGATTACTTGCGATAGAAATGCCTCTTTAGTGTCGTTGTCTTGTCGATTGCCACGTTATGGTTTGGTCCTCTAGGAGATTTTGTTTTACCTGAAATGGTCATTTAGGAGATCGCTGGCTTGTTTAGGTAGTTGATTGCTTACTTTGTTTGGTTCAAAATTCTGAGATCGGACTAAGGATGAGGTGAAATTTCGGAGCCCCCTGTGTCACGTGCTTTGGTTAGTTTGTGCTTAATTTAGCCGTGACTTTTTCAGTCTGTACGAGTCAGGGATCTTGTGCTTGTGGTGTTTCACGTAATGAAGCCACATGTCAGATAGGATTCATCTAGTTTGCTTGTGTTATAATGGACTGTTCTGTCGGTTATGCCTTCTAGAAATCTTCCTAATGAAAGGGATAATTGAAACTATAGAGAATAGTTCAACTTGGAGGTGCTTGAATGCTTTTGATGAAACTGCCTTTCTTACATTTTTTTGTCTCCACGTTAGGAGATCTGTTTAGATGGAATTTTCCTTTACAAGATGGCTTGCTCGTCTTGTTTAGATAGTTGTTTTCCTGCTTGCTTTGATTGGAAGTTATGAGATTGTAGAGCAACTCCAAGAGTATCCTAAAAAATTCTTCCCCAAAATTATATATTGGGGGTTCTCCCAAAAAAAATTTCCCCCAAAAACATATCAGTCCACAGCAGATCGCTAATAAATAGCCCCCAATATTTCAAACACGGGCCACGTCATCGTATTGGGCCCATTGGAAGGGACGCGCGGGCGTGCGGGAATCAGGATTGGGGGAGGAACACCAACGCTAAAATATAAGCGGTGGCAGGCTGTTTTTTAGCGTCGCTAAAAAATTGGGGAAGGTTTAGGTGGATTGTTGGAGTTCATTTTTTCTCTCTTTTTTCTAAAAAAGGTATTGGGGGTAAGATTAGCAGCCTCTTGGAGTTGCTCTAAGGATAAAATTGAATTTGGAGCATGTTTTGATCCGTACAATGAAGTTACATGTGACATAGGACTAAGTTGCTTTGCTTTTGTTATGACTAACTGTCCCTTAGTATGTGCTCTCTGGAGTTTCCTTATTAGAAGGGATTATGAATGTTGGATCATGCTAGAGAGGGATTGTGGACCATGGCTAGGAAGAATGTCCTCGCATTATAAATTCTGTGCACTTATGTTATTTCAAATCTGCTGCAGTAAGTTGCAATCTGAGGTTCTCAAGGAGGCCATCTCCCAGATCGTTGGGGATTCCAAGGAGAAGAATAGGAAGTTCACCGAGACAGTTGAGCTTCAGAATTGGTCTGAAGAACTTATGACCCGCAGAAGGACAAGCGTTTCAGTGGCTCCGTTAAGCTGCCCCACATCCCCCGCCCCCAAGATGAAGGTGTGCATGCTTGGTGATGCCCAGCACGTTGAGGAGGTAAGATACGGTGAATTTACTTAGTAATCTACTTATTTATGTTGGGCATGCTTATTGTAAACTGAACTGAAAAATGACGCACTTTGAACTGCTTGCTTTCTTTGACTGTGCACTATTAGATGGTAGCCAATATCATGTGCTTGCTGTCTTGTATTCCATTGCATTTGAATTGTTATATTTACTTTGTTCCAACTGTATAAAACTTCCTTAGATAAATTATCAGTCCCTATTTTCTCTAAAGAAAATATGCCGTGCTAACCATTTTTACTATGCACAGGCTGAGAAGATTGGACTTGACTACATGGATGTTGAGGCTCTGAAGAAGATGAACAAGAACAAGAAGCTTGTTAAGAAGCTTGCCAAGAAGTACCATGCTTTCTTAGCATCAGAGGCCATCATCAAGCAGATTCCCCGTCTCCTTGGTCCTGGTCTCAACAAGGCAGGCAAGTACCCCATTTTCTGACATGACTGTTTCTTTCATCTAATTTCTATGTTCCTACCAATCTGTTAGATATAATGCTAGTTTCATTTTTCTGTATGTGGATTTGCATGATTTTGCTTTTAACATTCATTCATGATGTGCTTCGAAAGCTGTTGTTCTTTAAAATGCTGTCTTACCTGTATGGCTGCACTGAAATAGAATTAATCAAATCGCTACACACCTGTTGCAAGTCCATGCCATCTCATTATGGTAATATTAACTTTGGTGTTTCGCTTTATAGCAAAATAGTGGAGATCTAAGGAGTATCTTTCATTATAGTATCCCCGTTAACTGTGCTGCGCACCCCTTTTTGTACCTTTTTTTTGGCATGTATTATCATCCTTTTACTGATAATGGTATTGTCATCCTGGACTACCTGCTGATTGTGACATGCTTCTTATGTCTGCAGGCAAGTTCCCTACACTGGTTACCCACCAGGAGTCTCTTGAATCCAAGGTGAACGAGACGAAAGCTACAGTCAAGTTCCAGCTGAAGAAGGTTCTTTGCATGGGTGTTGCTGTTGGTAACCTGTCGATGGAGGAGAAGCAGATCCAGCAGAACATCCAGATGAGCGTCAACTTCCTTGTGTCCCTTCTGAAGAAGAATTGGCAGAATGTGAGTGATGATCTGTTTCTAATTATGTTCATAGCCTAACTGTTCGTGTTCTAGATAAAAATTTGGAACGCAAGTGGAAATACCAGATAATAACATGATGCGATCTATGTTTTCCAGGTGAGGTGCCTGTACATCAAGAGCACTATGGGGAAGCCGTACAGGGTGTTCTAAGTCTTGCCGTGATCCTTGTGAAGTTGATAAAAAAATACTAGGACGTCGAACTGGGCTTGTCTTAAACTTAGATATGTACCCATCAGTTTTGTGCCTGTCAATGAGAATGTCGAAGTATCTGGTCCAATCTAGTGTTTCCTTTAATAGAACATGTGGAGGAATGCCTTTTGGGATTATGCAGTCGCAGCTTGTGTTATGGTTCTTTTGCCACCCCTTTGTCTCTTATTAGCTGCTCTGCAGTCTTGATATCATTGGCTATTGGCATACCGAGTGCTTTCGTATGCATGGTTTTATCTGAAAACAGGCCATCAGTTCTGAAATTGTCGGAGTTGTGGATTAATTGGCTTCGTTGAATCTGAAGCGTCGTTTGTAGCATCTGTGCCCAAAATTCGAGGTTATGCCGCAGCTTAATCCGTGGTGGCGTTTCAGCTGTCACGTATATGGTTTGAGTTATACACAGCAGGAGCCTGAAGCTTCATGGAGACCATTACATTAAAAAGAAATGTGCTCTGGAATGGTGATGAGCTTGCTTTTTGCATGATGCATTGGTTAGCATGAAGTGACGCTAGCCACTGGGCTCTGCTCGTGTTGTCGGTGAACGGCCTTAGTGCGGACGGACCAATAGTCGTCCTCGTCTTCACTACGTCTTTGTCCTCCTGGCATCATGCTCGTCGCCGTGAGGATGGCTGGAAGCTGTTGTTCGGACAGGTAGACGCATCACGGCGTGCGTCCAGTACAAGAGTGTACATCAAGTACAAGGGGGCAATGAACATCTGTCTCCACTAGAAAAAATAATGGCTAGAAAGTTGCAAATCTACAACAGCCTGATTGGTCTAAAGGAAGAATTGAAACAACCTGATTGCTTGGAGAAGCTAAGGGACGATGAAGGAAACAACCTGATTGCATAATCCCTTACTCACATATAGTTTCGCAATCCACAAGGGATACGAAACAAAGACAAGAAAAAAAAAGGAGTAATTAAGGAAACAAAATAAAAATCTTATTGTCCGCAAGATATATAAAAAAAACAAGCCAATGATAGATGTGTGACAATAATTATTTAGCTATATTATTATGCTTGATGCTTAGGATTACAACCCCCTTAATTGTTTGCTACCTGAGGAGATGGCGCAGGCGGGCATGTAGGGTTGCATGTGGGGCAGGCAGCCTTGCATTCGTCCCATGTTTTGTAACAAAGATGTGGATTTAGGTTTTGACAGCAGTAGCAAGTTTTGAAGAAGCCACAAGAGTTTACTGTGCAAAATTTCAGAGTGAGCTTCCTCCCACTCAATGACATGGAGTTGACTGCAGTAGCATCTCCAGGCCAGTCCATGCACACGAGAAACACGACGAAGAAGACCATCGTGTACCCCAAGCCACCGCAATGGTTGTTCCTCATACCAATCAATCTAGTGATTGTATTCTAACTTATGTCTTGGTCTTCTGAAGTAGGAGAGCAATTGTAGTGGGTGTGGTTTATATAGAGGTAAAGCCATAGATGGGCATGTCCAGGGTGGCCAACCACAGGATCTCTAAATCTTACTACGTACATTATACTGGTAATAGATTATACATAAGCCAAATTTGTCCCATATAATTAAGCACTACTCTATATCTTTGAAAGATAATTAATTACTCCCCTCCAAATTATCCTCCTCCCAACTAGCTAGTGGTTTTTTACCCAACTAATCCATTTTTGGTGGGAATTGATATCCCTCCATCCATCATCACTACTATTTTTGTGAAAGTGAACTTTTTCCTTATTACTATGTCTCCTATAATAATCCTCTTGTGCCTCACGATATTACATATTACAATAGTTAGTTTCACGATAAATCTACTAACATCATTTTTATATTATTAGTTTTTATGATTATTTTGCTATTCATAGTCAAAATAGAAAAAAAATAACTTTGAAAAAGTCTAAACGTTGTTATATTCTGGGACGGAGGAAGTATACATTTTCCCATGCACAAAGATAGGAAAACATTAATGATCACTAATCATTGCTCACCCAAATGCCAACCTCTTTTAAATAGTTCAAGAGCCAAGTCATAGGTTCTAGTCATCATAAATATGCACCAAGCATTTACAAGCGATAAAGCATGTTGGGCCTGTTCGCTTCAGCTTATTCAGCCGGTTTATCAACCACCAAACAGTGTTTTCCTCTCACAACAAATCAGCCGTTTCAGCTTTTCAGTCGGCTTATAAGCTGAAGCGAACAAGCCCGTTATTTGCTAGCATTCAACATTGAATATGCATCTAATGATCAGGATGAACTTGCATCATAATAAGTGTAGCGAGAGCCCATGGAGGAGCTCAAGCTTGAAAAAGGGGGGGGGGCAGCCCTTCACATGTTCTAATTATGTAAAACAAGTGACTAGGTCGTCGAACCCTCAAACCTCCATTACATGTGGGTCCCATTGAATTCCTTTCTTATTGAGTCTAATATGGGCCCGACTTTTTACATGTGAGACCTTTTAAATGATGAAATAATGTTTGAAATCTTAAATTGGAATGCCTATTGCAAGGGGTGGATAACGAGAGCGAGCTCGGCTCGGCTCGGTGTAGCTCGCTCGGCCCCATATAATTAGCTTTGAAAGATAATTGATCCCCTCCAAATTATCCTCCTCCCAACTAAGTAGTGAATTTTGCTTAACTAATCCATTATTTTGTCGGAATTGATCTCCCTCCCTCCCTCCTCACTACTATCCTTGTGAAAGTTAGTTCTTCCTTATTACTATATCTCCTATTGTAATCTTCTTGTGTCATTAATGTATCCTCTCCTCACACTTATTCATTTCTTCTCAATATAGGGTCCCCATCTTGTTCTACTAATACCCAACGCCAGTCTTCATTTTAGTGTTCAAGAGCCGAGGCCCAAGTTCCATTCATCACAAATGTGGTGATCAGGATGAACTTATCACAATGATGTGACATGGTCTTGTTTAAAAGGGCACACTTGGGTAGGTCTAAAGGGGAGAAGCAAAGATTTCGCACTTGTGCTTTTTGTTGATGACTCTGCTGGTCCAAGGGATTGGCACGTATGGTCAAACGAATGTGCGCATGCATGTGCTGCCACACGAATTTCTGATCCAAGGACGCTGCTGCAGCCGCAGAAATAATCAAAAACATAAATTCCATGAAACTCTCCCTCTGATGTCCAAAACAAACGGGATGCACTACCAAAGTCAATTTGAAAAATCACAAGTCACAAAAATTTCCATATGCACAAAACTAGGGGAGAACATTTCCACTACAATCATGATGACTAGAAAGTTACAAATATACAGCAGCCTGATGAGTCTAAAGAAAGAAACCAGAGAAGGCTAAGGTACAATAAAGGGGATGACCATCGACAAGAATCCATCGTATGTAAGGGTCGCTGAGCCAGTGTACCGGGTATCCTTCTCCTTGAATTTCTCAGTTAAACCCTGCACATAATGAGAACGTAAAACGATATATCAGCAAATACGACTTGAAATCACTGCTTCACTCCGTAGGCTGTAGCATGCAAGAAAGAAAAATTAACATACCTTCACAATCATGCCACATCTACAAAAGCAGTAAGATATCAAGTCAGGTCACATGCTCAGAGGAGGAAACGGGGATAAGTAATAGAAAGATTCTTTTTCACAACAAATTACTTACTCCACAAAGTTGTCAAAGTCCAGTGCACCATTTCTAGGCACACCATTGTTGTAATTCGCTATAAGAAGCTCGATGACAGAAGGTGGAACCGCATATCCAAGACTGCGAAGAGCTTCTGTCAACTCATGGGAGTCAATTTTTCCACTCCGATCCCTATCGTATCTGTCAAAAATACCCTGGATGGTGGCATGAAAAATAAATTGATAAGAAGATCCACTAGGTTTGGGTCAAAACAGCTAGATGATAGTGCAAAAATAAACAGAGCATGATGCTGATGTTATTTTTCCCTTCTGACTTCTTATTGGAGCTCCAGCTGTTGCATACACAGAAACATGGTATCCACTCCAACTGTCCTTTTCTTAATAACAAGCCAGCTCCGATTGATAATTCATAAGATTCTTCTATAATGAAAGACAAGTTGACGGTCTGTGCTACTTTATGCATGTCATTTGCTACAATAAGTGATGTAGATCTAAAAACAATGTAGCATAAAAAATTGGAATACACCACAATGAGACCTCTAGCAGGTGTGCATTGCATTTGTAAATTGAAGTGCAAATTCTGCAATTACTCACCCGCCATTGCCCAAGGCAATTCCAGAGGGATACAAACTGTGCTGGCCCTGCAACATGGAAGCAGCATGAAATCAGTAGCTTGCATATGCCACTTCGACAAGTGAAATTCCGTAGTCGCATTGAAGAAAATAAAGTGCAGCAGAGGTCTTGAAGAAAGGGAAGAGATGAATGCTAAGTCTCTAACTGGTGCAGGCACAGAAGGATAGTAATCCAAAAGAACAAATCGCCTAAAAAGGATGGAACAGTAAAGCAAACTACCATGAGCATGGTATTTTCTTAGCGTCCCTGAGCATTCATATTATCTGAAGAAGCAGCAATACAGGAAGCTATCATTGTACAATTTCAGGTTTGAGCGCATGTACTAGTAAGGTTAATCTTGTACCCAAATTGAAGTTGCCCAGTGAAAGTAACTATTCAAAATCGAACAAAATTGAAGCATTCATGACAGAAATGACACACTTCCGGCCATAATAGGTAGCTAGCACACAGTTCATCAGAAACAGTTGAACACCAAGTAATCATAAGAAACTGTAATGAGGTGGCGCAAGAGGTAAAAAAATGTGTACTGATCACATAGTCGACAGTATTCCAATCTGTATGACGGACTTTGTAGCCAACGATTTGGCTTCTGTCTATGGTTAATTGGAATGAAAATTTCCAGTTAAAAAGAGTTCCGAAGAAAAAAAAAGGAACCACTTTTATACTATATAACAGGTATCGGTGGCAGTATTGGGAATCAGAATCTTAGTATTTTCGTAATCCTAGCAGCACCATGTAATCAAGAAGTATTGAGGAGTGGAGGAGGAGGATGGCCTTACCCATCCGTGACGGCGACGAGGAGGCCGGGTCGTTGAAGAGGAACATGAGGAGGCGGACGGTGCGGATGCTGAATCGGTGGTAGGCGGAGGAGAGCGCCCCCTGCAGCTCGTGCTCGTCGATGGCGCCGCTGCAGTCGCGGTCGGCGGCGCGGAAGGCGCGCTCGACGTCCGGGTGCGTCCCCGGCGGGAAGGCGACGGGGACGGGGCCGTAGCCGAATCCGAATCCCGCCGCCGGCTGAGGGGGGTAGGCGGACGGGTAGCCGCCCTGGCCGTAGCCGTAACCGTAGGAGGAGGAGGAGGAGGGCGGCGCAGAGGTGGTGGGCATGGGAGCGGGCGGGGCGGACGGCGGCGGAGCGTGGCTGTAGCCGTGGCCGTAGCGGTTGTAGTCGGCCATGGGAGGAGGAGGAGGACGAGGTGGATCGGGTGGGGTGGTGTGGTGGTGAGGTGAGCTTGTCGTGGTTTGGGGTGCCGTGAAGGAGAATACTCTGGTGGTGCTGGAGATGAGGCGGAGTTGGTTATCTGGCTGCTGCTCGACGCGTCATGGATGAAATGGAATGGAAGCGTTGAAGCCGCAAGAGGAGGGAAGGGAACGCGGAAGTCGTGAGCAACCTGGCTAAGGAAAGGAACCAACCAAGCCGCGTACGGGCTACGCGTAGGAAAAGGAACCAACCAGATGAGGCACCAGGTGCGCCGCCGCTGCCGTCAGCTTCCATTTTCCTGAAATGACAGGGTTCCAAGGGCACGGCGTCGGCGTGGCAGACATCCAAGAAACTGCAGGCAATGGTGGAGATTAGAGATGGCTAGCGGGTGATTGGTTCGCTGCATGCGACTTCATGCTGATTGGTTACCTGGACTGGACTAGGTGGTGGGTCTAGCCCGCTGCGTGCAAAAGGGGTCATGGAGCCTGAGTCCTGACTCCTGAGGTGCAGTCAGAACCTTCGTTTCCTCGGAGCCAGACTCACGCGATGCGACGGCGAGCGTGAGGGCAAGCGCACGGGAGGCGAAAGTGGATGCGCATTACCAATGATGACATGTGGACTTCTTTCAATTATTAATTGATCATCCGTTTTCATTTTACTTGCTGCCTATTTACCATTTTTATTGTTAATTTTCTTATGTTTTCTCCACCTGGGAGGCTACAGGGCAGCAGTCTATGGAAAATGTTCAAAAAAAAGAAGACTCTCCTGGTGGTTTAGATTGTAAAGATGTAATCATATTATTAGATGCAAATTAGTCCAGGCATTAATTATTGTGTTCATGCTTTGCAAATGTATGTAATACTGGTTGCTTGTTGGCCTCATGGACAAGCGAGCGGTAACCTCACCACTTTCGTATCTACTTTCGTATCTATTTTAATCTAAGCAACCAACCAAACTCATCTTTCATCTGTTATTTCAAATCTGTGTACGTGCATGGTTTCACAAGCTGAACGGCTCCGACCAGCCTGGTCCCTTGTGCGAGCCCAGGGAAGGCAACCAATCAAACCCCTAGTGTCTCGGATCTGCTCCCGCCCGTCCGATCTCATCTCCGCGGCGCGGATCGCACGAGGGATCGAGTGGACCACCCACTCGGCCACTCCAGTGCTCCAGCTCACTTCACTCCAGCTAGGCAGCGGCTCCACCACCAATCGCTTCCGTCTCGCCGCGCAGGCGCCACAGAAATTCCCACGCCTCCGCGCCAGTCGCCGTCGCGCTCCACCAATGCAATCCATGGCTCCTCCCGCCGCGCTGCACCGCGCGCCTCTCCTCCTCCCGTGCCGCGTCGCCGCCCCGAGTGCCGCCGCCACAGCGCGCGCCAGGGCCGCCTCCCTCGTCGCGGTCAGGGCCCAGCCGGACACCACCGCCGCAGCCGCCTCCACATCCTCCCCCGACCCGCCGCAGCCGCCGGAGTTCAAGCCGCCTCCGGGGTTCAAGCCGCCCGAGCCCAAGAAGTTCGCCGTCAGGGAGGGCCAGCAGGGCGGTGTCCTCGGCGCCTCGCTCGCCATCCCTCTCCGCCTCGGCACCGGCGTCTTCGTCCTCGGGTACGCGACGCGCCTTCGTTTTCTCTCGCCTACCGTCCTCATTTCATGATAATTCCCTATGCGCCTATCGGCTCGCTTCAATTCAATGGGCAGGTACTCGCCATCACTTGTTTCTCCCTCAGAGATACCATCAGACCAGTATGCTCTGGAATTGGGAGGTGAATTCCATTTGCTCAGATTTCTTTCGCTTTTCGCTATGACCATATATACCATGGACATGACGCACAATAACACACTACAGTTATCTAGGACACGGTAGTTCTATAAAGTTTACTTATTAATAAGCAATTATAAAGTACTGTGCAACAACGTGTTTCTTGTTCTAGCTTGGAAGGTGAAGGAGGAATCAAAGATAGGACAGTGCAAACGCCCAGAAAAGCCTATCGAGATTTATGAATTTGAAGGGTACGGCTTTCCATTCTGTTGACTGTTGAGAAAAAAGATATATATTTATATCCTTCTGCCTCCTATCCATCTCCTTCGTGCTGACTTGTTCCTTTTCTTCAATTCTTGGTGTTCTCTTCCAAATTTTCAGTTGTCCGTTTTGTCGAAAGGTGAATATTTCCAATCTCCTGCATCTGCATTTTTTTCAGCTGTCATTCTTCATGTATGTGAACAATTTTGCTGTTTGCATTCACCATGAAAAATTTTGCAGGTCAGGGAAATGGTATCTGTCTTGGACCTGGATGTATTGTTCTATCCCTGTCCTCAAAAAGGCCCAACATTCCGTCCGAAAGTCCTCGAGATGGGTGGAAAGAAACAATTTCCTTACATGGTATGCCGCCATCCTATATGACTTCTGATACTCAGTGGTGCGTGAGCACTTACATATTCTATTGCTACTGCGCCCGCTTCTACATTTTTGAAATATTCCATTGTGTATAGGCTTTTGAGTCCTTGATGAGATGAGTTACTGTCAGACTGAGTTAATGTGCTACTGTCATCTGTGCTATATTTCCTTCGTTGAGGAGAACAGGGTGTTCTTCTGACATTTTCCAAGAAATTAAAAAAATAAAGTTATCTGGTCAAAGCAAAATCAGTTCAGTGCTTATAGTTATATAAGATACACGTCTATTGCAGGTGGATCCAAATACAAGGGTCGCCATGTATGAATCGGACGACATCATACAATACCTGGCTGATACATATGGTGTGTATTCGACATATTTCTGTTTAGTATTGCCTTGCAGGGTTGTTCTCATTAGCTCCTTCACTTCTGCTTGTTTTTTCAGGTGATGGAACTGTTCCAATTATGCTAAAACTCGGTCTACTGACAGTAAGTAACTATGTGACCAATAATCCAAAAGTATATGATATGTCTTAGCTAAGTACACCCATTGGTCCAAAAGTATATGTCCAATTATCCAAGAAGAAATTACATGGTTTAATAGCGCCCAATTATCCAGGAATATATGACGTGTTTACTTTTACCTTTCTATATGCTTCAGTATTTGCATATTCGATGAGTAGAATGGTTTATTACCTGTCAGCGATCAGTTGTGCAGTTCTTAGATCTTTTTCTTTTGCGAAGCCTTAGAACTTTGAACTCTGTTTTGTAGGCAATCACGGCAGGGCTTGCTATGCTTGGTCGTATCGGAAAGGTACATTGTGAATAAACAATATAACCAAGTTCATTGCATGTTTTCCCTTGAATGCTTTGCTCAAACCAAGGGCTGACCTGTCATTGCTTAACAGGGAAATTCGTATACTGCTTCAAAAGTTCCACCTCAGCCGATAGAGATATGGGCATATGAGGTCTGAATCTTTAGCACATTTTCTTATTCATAATATACAATCGTTGTCGCTATTTATTGCGGCATAGTGCCAGTTCTGGAGTCTGCATGGCTGATGATCTATTTTCTTAGGGATCTCCGTTCTGCAAATTAGTACGGGAGACCCTCGTTGAGTTGGAACTGCCGCATTGCTACACAGGTATTTGAAAATACTCAAAAACTAAAAAATCATAAATAAGTCAGTGAATATGCTGCCATCATCACAACCTGGAAATGATCTTGGTGTTTCTCATAAAGCAGCTAAATTGCTAATCGTACTAGCATAGGTTAACAACAGGGTGACAAACTGCATCTTAGTGGCATTGCATAGTCCTTCAGTTGATATCTGTGCTGTACAAGAGTGTTAGTAACTGAAAATCATCCTTGCAGCTGCGCTCGTGGCAGCCCCAGGCGCCAGGAATTTTTCAAGAAAATGGGAACTTTCCAGGTTTGTGTCCTTGTGGTTGATCACTCAAACGCTGAACATTCTTCATTTGGATGCCTAGTGTGTGATATATGTATGTATTACTGCCTTGGCAGGCGCCTTACATCGAAGATCCAAATACCGGAGTCAAGATGTTCGAAAGCGCTGAAATCATAGAGTACCTGAAGGCAACATATGCCCTTTATCCAAGCTCATAGTGCCAGTACCTGCCATAGCTCAAGTGCTCATATGTAATCTTGTGTAGACCGTCTAAATTTTTCTCTTTACAGTTTACAAAAATAGAAAAGAAATAGTGAACCTCAAATTCTGAATGGTGCACAGCTGATTTTATGTAGACCGAGGTTGAACTGTAAAGTTATATTGCAAGTTTGTATGTTCTTCATGTCAATAAAATAAAAGAAAGAGATTGTGAGTGATGTTGCTTTCCAAGAAACAGGGTTGTGCTGTGGTTTTTTAGAACGAATGGGTAAGGAAGAGGCTAGCCGGTTACAGTCCGGAGAAACAGTGATTCATCAACCCTTGGACTCGGAGAGAGGCAAATGGAACCATTGGTTCACAAACCAACGTCACTGATAAAGCGTGATCCTGACGTGAACCATCCAGTCTGGATCAGGTCGCCGTCACCAAAGCCTCGCCTACACACAGGCACAGCAGAAGAAACCCTCCAGTGGCCATGGGCAGCGCGTCGTCCCCACCGCCGTCGCGGCGGCGGTGGAGCTGGGGCTCGGCGCTGGCCGGCGCGGCGACGACGGCCGCCGCGACGGCGCTGGTGCTGTGCCGGCCGCGTGACCCACGGTTCGAGCTCATCTCCATCAGCCTGTCCACCTTCCACTTCCGGGCGCCGGCCGCGCTGGACATCGGGCTCACCCTCACCGTGCACGCCACCAACCCCAACGTGGTGCCCGTGCGCTACGGGCCCTCCACCGTCTCCATCACCTACGGCGGCGCGCACCTCGGCACGGCGCACCTCGACGCCGGCGGGCAGCCCGCCACCTCCTGCCGCCTGCTCCACCTCCCGGCGCGCCTCGACGGCGTCGAGCTCGCGCACCGCGCGCGCTCCATCCTCTCCGACGTCGCGCGCCGCCACATGGAGCTCGACGCCGCCGTCGAGATCGCCGGCGAGGCGGCCGTGCTCCTCTGGTCCCGCCCCTTCTCCGTCCGCATCGACAGCCACATCACCGTCGACCCCGTCTTCCTCGAGGTGGTCGAGCAGGAGAACCGCTCGGAGATGCAGCTCTACCTCGCCTGAATTTTACTTACTAGTAGTAGATTCTGTACCCAAAATCATCTCTAGTAAGAAACGCTGTCGCTTATTTGTGCCATGCTCAAAAACCTCGGCAATTGCTTGCACAACGCAATGCAACATTCAGATTCCAATGCGATTCAAAGAAATTTTGGCAAATTTCTGATTATCCACAGTAACAGTATCACACAACACGATGATACAGATGATGAATGGGGAAAGGAGAAATGCACCGGGGGAAAGCTAAGGCAGCTCACACCCCACAAGTTAACCTAGCACAAGGACACCAATACCGGCAAATTGATGCCCTCCCTACAAATAAGATTACGTTACACTGCACACAGGGATGTGGTGGTGGCTTCCGTCTTCTCAGTTGATTGTCGCGAGCGGCGAACGAGGGATGAGCGACGGCTTGGGCTCTTTGCTCGATTCGTACGGGTGGTTCTCGCGGAACTCGTTCGCTAGGGTCTCCATGGGCATCGCCCGCAGCGACTCGATCGCGCCTTTGCTTGGCACGCTTGGCTCAGACCTAACTGGAGTCACACCAGTCGGCTCGTAGTCCTGCAACAGCAGCATTTGTAGTTGGTTCAGACGAGATGTCAATTGTAAATGCAACGCACAAGGAGTCACTGATGTTTCAACAGATCTCAGTCTCACCTTGTAGCTGCTTTGGAAAGCCTTGTCAGCGTGCGTGTTGATGCTGGCAGCCTGGCCAGAGTGGTTCTCTTGCAGCTGTTGCAGCTCTGCTAAGTGAGCCTCCACCGTTGACACTACTCTCAAACTTGAATTGCGTGCCTCGTCCAGGAGATCTGAAGCAAATTGACGTGTTGAGACTTCCAGATCGGATAGGGAAACTCTAGGAGTGTGAGTAAGATTATCAGATTGAGTGACAAGAAAAGTACTGTCAATGTCCTGGGTTATGTCCTTGCTGCTATTGGATGCATGTTCTTCAGCCATGGTTCGAGATGATGCAATCTCCACTTCATGTTGCTCATTGTTCTCAACTGCCATCCTGAAAAATCAACAACAGCCAAGCTATATTTAAGGCCAGTACATAGTTTTGAAAACAGAGGTAATGCTCGCCTACTGCTACTGCATCTTGCCTGCTTATCTGCTACGATACAAAGTCATTTTATTGAGAAGGTCATCCTTATGTTCTGAGATTATGTGTTGGAATACAAATCATGAAGGAAGTAGTGATTATCAACAAGTGCTAAATGAATTTTTTGGCTTGGCACATTAAGAATTGAAGGTAAACAGGAATAATCTGCTTGCCTGACAAGCACTTCAACTTCAGCGACGTGTTTTTTGCTGAGATCGTTAACAGCAGCATGTGACTTCTTCCATTGCTGAACAGCAGAGTCAACAGTGCACGCGCTGGGTACATCAAAGTGCAAAAGATTGTTCAGATAATCCAATTTTCATGGATGAGAGAATGAACAAAAAGCTCTATGTGATTGTTCAGACATACCACTCCTGCAGCATGGTTTCCATGCGACAATGCTTAGCTGCAGAAGAGCTGGAGCCAACTTTGCAGTCATTCTCCGCCTGCTCTGCAAATATCTCCCACTTCCTCTTGGCATCTTTTGTGACGCACTCCATGGCTGATGTGTGTTCATCTAAAAATGCCTTGTTTCCACGGGCAGCATCACCCAGAGAATTCAACCTAACACCAACCTGAAGCAAAACATGCATCAGGTTCCTATAATATAGTGACCCTAGATACTAGGCCCCAAGATTTTTTTTTCCACCAATATTAACAAAATGAATGCAAGAATAAAATCATGAGCATGCACACACCAGCTCTTTTTGTCGAGTAATGTGTTTAGACACTAAGCTGCTTATGTCAGCCAGAAGCTTCTGTTCCTCTGATTTTGATTGTTCCTGCAGCAGCGATGGTATTAGATATACACCAACCAAATTTTGCCAGTGAGTGAAAAGAAGGATCGATGTCTCACCTCGTAAGCCATCTGAAAATCTTCAATGCTTTTCATTTGTGCTTCATGAGTGTTGTTTGAGTGGCTATGCAACTTTGAGGTTTCCTCAACATATTTGTTGAATAGCCCAATAATAAAGGTAGACATATCTTTTGTCCTGTCCAAGCTAATTAGGAAACTCTACAAACAGCAGGAGCAAACTCCGAGTAAGAGCTGGTCATAGTTAAAAATGTTAAATATCTGCAGTGAAGTGTGAAACCAACAGAGATTATAACTGACCTCCCTTAATTCTCGAGTGAAGTGTGTCAGTTCACTTCGGTGGGTGGTCAACAAGTTCTGGATATCACTAAATATATTTTCTGCCTCTCCCTCCACACAAGCTAGTAGCTGTGAGCAAGGATATTGCCACGAGAACAGGTTAAGCAAAGGTTACGACCAAATACTAGAGGGCAGTACATTTTGTTTAAGCCAAACATGCAACCAAATTACTTGCCTGGTCAAGACTACAGCAGCTTGCAGCAGACAGTGATGATATATCCTCAAGTGTGGCATTTGCACTTGCTTTATGTAGTAGCACAACATTTTGGAAGGCTTCCATATGCGACAAGTATAATGATTTTGAAGCCAAAATCTTCTTTTTCAGCTCAGAAGTGGCCTTCAAATGTTCAAACAATCATAGTTAACATACAATATGAAGTCATGGAGTGAGGTAATTTGGTCCAGAATTGGGCACACCAACTCAATATTCAATAATATGTACCTTGTCATGGGAATCAACACAAGATTGACACAAGTCCTCCACGGACTTTAGGTGCTTGTTTTGTTGGTCTATGGATGCATTAAGCGTACTGGATAGAACATCCAACTTCGAAGCAAGGTCAGTTTGGAATGTATTCACAACTGACCTGTTTGTGGCACTTAGCTTGTCCCCCCTAGCTATGTCACCATAATAAATATCATGTTAGTACAAATGACAATGTTAAGAAAGACTAACAGAGATGGTCCAAAACGCTTACCAATTTTTGAATAGAGTGAAGCATTATCACGACTAAATTTTTCCAGATCTGATCTCAGAACACAAGCTTGATGTGTTAAAGCATTTTCTGTCAAAAGAACGAGATAGGTCAATGTTAAAACCTACAGCCGTCGACTAAATGGATTTCTGGAATGGACAATGTATATAAAATGATACCTGCTTTTTTCTGCTCTGAAATTATGAAGTCTTTCTCCCTCAGATTATATTGTGCTTGTTTCAGATCTTCTTTTGTTGTAGAGAGTAGGTTGCTTGTGTGGTCCAGACATTTCTATCACAGTACAAAGCTATAAGAATATAGTTGAAGTAACCCTAAAGTAACCAGAATAAAGGAAATTCAACTCACCTCTGTCACTTCAAGCTTTTTGCTCAAATCAGCAGAATGTTGAAGCTCAGAATCATACTTCTGTTGCAGATCGCTAATTAGCTTCTGATTTGCTTCCAAAGAAGCATTCATTTGTTCAATCTGATCAGCCATTGCCTTGATAAGGAAATATTAGAAAGAATAAGTCATTTCAAGGGTTAAAAATTTGTTTCATATGCAGATAGCTTTAAAACTTCATGCTAAGTTGAACACTACCTTTCGCTCATTTTCCTCCTGTTGATATCTATCTTTGGGAATGTACACTCCGACTTTTTCTCTAGCAGCATATACCTCTGGGAAGTAGACAAGGTATGGTGAGGCTATCATGTCACCATCCTGATGAGATGCAATGATTGTGAGACTGCTAACCTGCTTTAAGTCGGTCAATTTCGCCATAAAGATCTTTGATTAATGTTGATTTCATCATTTTCTGATTGACCTGCAATATAGAAAGATATAAGAAGCTTATCCCATGTCAACAAGGATACCCGCAGCATTGAGCTTTGCCAAAAGAGAGTTTTTGGGCTTTGGATCCTTTTAGAATAACGCTGGCAAATTTCTATCTGAACTACCCATTGGATACCATGTTGAGAAAGCCGTTCTTTTATAACACATGCCACAAACGCATCCACTAGTAAATCAGTGTGCGATGCTAGTATTAAATAAGATGACAATAATGCAGAAACAAATAGATAGATCAAAAGTTAGGAACAAGAACAAATATTAGAGAGCAGCACATTTTGTTTAAACTACACAAGCAGACAAATTACTGGCCTGGTCAAGACTACAACAGCTACAGTTCATGCCTAACATTCTATACCACAAGCCTATGGACACAGTTTTCACTCGAGAAGATCACCTAATGTAGCTGCAACAGCATAACTACTAAAAGAAGGGCTGAATAGTTGGCTGGATAAGCAAATAAAGAGTGAAACTGAATATATGTTTTCTCTTTTTTCTGGACATTATTATCTTTAAATTCACATGGTAAAGCCCATTCTATATGTATCCCAACACAAAACTTCCATCCAATATGCCTACAAGTTTGATCTGCCATTTGCCTTCTCAATCATGGCTTTAAGAAAACATCCATAAAAACATTTCTCTAGTCTCTAGCAGAATAAGGATAAAAAGATTTACATTGTACACAAAACTATAACAGAAATCATGAACACATTGACTGTAAATCAGAGAAAGTGAAGCCAAATAACCTCAGGCCTGTTCTTGATACTCTTCGCCCGGTGTGCATAGTCTAATGTACTCAAAGTTTCTTCAAGGCAATGCACAGAGGGTGAAACAGTTGCAATAATGCAAGTCTTTGTTCTTCCTCCTAATGAATCGCGTAGCAACCTTGTGAGTTTACTGTCCCTGAAAGACAAGAAAATTTCAGACATGTTAACAAAGAGCAATTACTGTAGACACAATAACATGATTAACTGATGCTGCTTACCTGTAAGGAACATGTCCTAGGTGCTCTACCAACGCCGTGATCACACGGCCTAAAGTAAGCAAGCTTTTATTAATTTCACCAGCCTCCCTTGCACGGCCCTATAATCAAGAGGAAATTTCTTACTTTAGAATGCTATAGAATTGATACTTATAGATGAAGGTATGAAACAGCAGCACTCGATCTAGTTATACTATACAATACCTCTCTGGCTCCAGAACGAGAGATGTTCTCAGAACCAGCCAAGTCAACTAGATTTAACTTCCCGCACTTTATCAGTTCTTCTCCTTCAGGGGTTGACTCTTTTATATGAATAGTGATTGAGAAAAGGGAGTGCGACCGACTGAAATGTTAGGAATGGTAATGAGCACTTAAGTATGTCTTAGCAGTACATTTGAAAAGAAGACAGTGAATGAGATTAACCTAGATTGTTTATTCAAAAGTGTCTCTGCTGTGCGACGTTTTGCAGATCCTCTTTCCAACAAAGAGAATATTTCATTCGCATTCGTGACTATTTCTTCCTCAAGACCTCTAACAAGCACTCCACCCTTCCCATCCTCCATAAGAGGTAAGGTTTTCTTCTGTCTATCTTCAAGAGCAACCTTAGATAATATCTCCTCGGGTGCAAGAAGATCTGTGATTTCCTCATTGTACAGCTCCAGGAACGTGACCTTAACACTGTACTCAGTATTCTGCCTCTCCAGGGTATCAAAGATCTGCTTCACTGCCCTAGGTATGACTCCAGCATCTGCAGGCAACTGACCCTTTGGTCCGCTCTGCAACATTCAAAGACAAGAAGCCATAAGTGCACTGGCTTTCCTGAAAAACTTGAAGGCAACCTACGAATATATGGTAATGAAATGGAGCTTCAGCAGTGTAGACTTGCCTTGGCTCTCCTGCACTCTCCTTCCATGGTATAAGTTTTTCCTGTGCCCGTCTGGCCATACGCAAATATGGTGCAGTTGAATCCCTCCAAGACCTCATGGACAATAGGAATAATCGCCTGGTCATACAAGTCCTGCTGCTTTGCTGTCGGTCCAAAAACCTGGGAAAAAAGGGTACTGCATGTTACAACTCTGCACCTGGAAACCGAACCTGAAACAAAATAAAGTCCGTGGCCACTTGCACTAGCACTAACTTTTAGCGTAGACCACTTAGACTAGCAGAATTAAATAAGAGTATATCAGTAGTGCTCCAGATGTCTATAGTGAAATGTAACTGATCGAATTCACAAGCTAAGCAATTCCACTGCACATTGAGGTTGTTTGGATGCAAGCAACAGCTCTAGTTATTAAGCTACCCTAGATATCAACCCCTAGTGACCACTCAATCAGCGCAACAGCCACTCAAAATTTGAATTCGTCACACTGAAACAGCACTACCCACAGCATCATCACAGCAGAACCAAGTGCAGCCCAGCAAAGGGGTGAGGGTAACAAACCCAGCGATTGAACCTATCAGATCTCGGGAAATGGGGGTCGGAAATGGGCGGAGAGAGCACCAGAGACCTTGTCGAATGTGAAGACCCGGTCGAACTGCTTGCCGGCGATGGTCTGCGTGACGGCGACCTCCCGCTGGTAGTCGTTGCAGGTGACGACCTGCGGCGCGTTGCTCCTAAGTTCGTCGTCGCTGAAGGGCCTGCAGCGAGGGGCTCGTGCGGTTAGCGCTGCGGATCTGGGGCGGGGCGACCTGGCACCTCGCCGGCGCGCGAAGAGAAGAGAGGGGGGAGGGGAACGGCAGTTGGGGGCGGCGCGTACCTGCAGCGGAGGAGGACCTGCACGTTGACCGCCTTCTCCTTGTCGTGCCGCGACGACATGGCGAGCGCGGCGGCGAAGGAGGGCGGCGGGCGGCGGAGGGGGGCGGTGGCTCGGAGGAAGGAGATTTCAAAATGTGGGAGGCGAGGTGGGGTGGGGAGGAGCGGGGTGCGGTGGGGGAGAGGGAGAATTCGAAATTTTGGGGGTTGCAGCAGCAGCGAGATGCGGTGCGGCGGAGATTTATGCTGCCGCGCCCCGCCGTCCCAGCCGTTGGATCCAAACGGGTCGCGACGCTCGAGGTGGTTCGTGTCGTGTAAACTGGGCTCGGCCCAACAGGCCTGTTAATGTGGTGGCGGCGCTTCGTAAGTGTGAATTGCCGAATTGCCCGTGGTTTGTTTCCTGCTTCTCCTCGTCGAAAACAAACAGTTAGATGCAGATTAGTTCAACAACTTGAGTTTAATTTAGCTTCTGAAATTTTGATTTTGTCTATTTAGATCATCAAAAACCATTTCCTTCCACCAAAATTCCAAATTAGTAGTCTTTCAAATGATCATATGAAGCTCTTCAGTTGCATGCAACTTATGGGTCAATTTACCATTCTACCAACCGCTAGTGTCCCTTTGCCCTTTCTTGGGAGAGTGAAAACAATTTCGGTGACCAATTGTCTATTGCACCCTGAATTTTCTTTAAGAGAACATACACTACAACCATGTGTGTGAGGGGAGTACAATGGACAGGGTTTTCTCCTTTGCCCAAACAGCTAATTCCAAGGGTGAAAAAGAAACGTCCAAATTCCTTGTGCACAAGCGCCGTTACTCCCATTTTTAGTGGTTCCTTCTCCAATTGCTCTTTTCATTGCACCGGTGATGATATTTTCCGAAATGTTTTCTAGATACTATAGAACTAATTCTTCCTTAAATATTATGTGATGATAATGAATATTTCAACACAAACTAATTTATTTTCATGGCGCATACGATTCCCGTTGCAAGGCATATATTTGGTAATAGTTTGTAAATGTCACGACATCAAGCAGGTTATAACTATCCCAGCTCGGTCGCCATATGAAGCTCTTTAGATGATCATCGCACGCCAACTTGTCGAGACAAAAAGGAATGCACGTACAACACAACCTGAGCTATTGGGATTGCGCACACGCTTTGTTGGCAGACCTAATGCCTTGACCCACTCGCCAGGCAAGTTTCGCTTCCTGGGCCCAGCAGCAGCAGTCTGTGCGCTATTCTATCGGATCAACCCGTCAGCCTCCTCCCCAACCCGTCGTAGACCTCCACGTATGCGCATCCCTTCTTTTGGTACTCATCGAGGAGCTCGCCGTCTGCCGCGAGGAGGCGAGCTTCGACCCTCTCCGGAGAAAGCGCTTTGGGGACGCGGTTGAAGAGGTCTCGAGGCACATGGCGGAACGGCGTCGCGGCGACCCTATTCTTCTTGACGAGCTCGATGTAGTTTGCCCCCACCTCCACTTTCCTCGTCGTCTTCTTCCTGGGACCACCTACTCCCTTCTTCTTGAATTTCTCGACTACATCCTTATCATCCTCGGCTGCCGCGACAAGGCGATAAGCGGCCCCAGCCCTCTTCCTGGTGCTGAGAAAGTGCTCCTGGGCTTTTTATTTTTATATTTTTTATTTTAGTGTTTTGTAAAAATACATGTCCTAACAAATAATTGCAAATCTATAGTTATTTACAGTATGTCACAATAATAATGTCCTGTTGTGCATGAATATTCATTTGTTTCCTCATCAAGTGGAGTGTAAAAAAACCTCCCATCCTCGCTAGGCCATATGTTTATCAAGGAGGAGCAAAAAAGACATGCATGTATCATGTATGATGATCAGTTTGTACTGCAAGATCTATGTATAAGTCATAACACATGGTAATTTGTGAATTTTGTTTATGTTTTATCAAGACACAAATAGGTTGTCCTTGAGAAAGACATACAATGTTTGTAAATATAATGGTTGGGTAGTGTAATACCTTTTAGGAGCACCTAAAACAAACTAGTGAAAGAAAATAGTAACATAGGCTGACGATTCCGATGACAGATATGGCTCTCCCCACAAACTTCATCAAGTCATATTGTGTTTCCTGTACTGCGGCGCTATAAATTTACAAAAGCAAACATTAGTAAACAGAGGTTAGAGAATGTGGGCAACTGTTGTAATTCTTATTTCTACTTTTGTACACCCAGAAAAACCTAGCACAACCAACTGAGAGTAGCATGTCACAGTTAAAAGACGATTGGCCCATACAGAATTGCTAATTCAAGAAGATAACAAATAAATGCGCAAACTTTGCGAAATGTGTCGTTTTGGATGAAAAGAGCAAGGACAAAAAATTTCCTGCACTGGGAAATAACAAGATACCACTTTTCTTTACCTAAAATCACTAGGAACAAACTTGTAGAGAGCTAACACACGTAATCTAAAAATCACAAAATTCAAATGCAAACCGCGACGTCCCAATCCAAAACCACCACTAGTCCAGAGTTCATATCGGCTGCCTCCCAATCCAAAACCACCACTAGTCCAGAGTTCATATCGGCTGCCTCCGACCGGATGATCTCCTTCATCTCTGACCTGATGATATCCCCGGTCTCGACTTCCTTCTCCTACGACACACGGATGCGAGAAACATAATGCGAAGTTTCGGATCATCCTCTGGCAGTCCTACGTCGGGAGCGCGATGAGGAATCTCTAGCCGCTGGTCGCTGCTACAGAGGCCACCTCTGGGCGGTAGCAGTCCTCCTCGTGGCCATCGATCCCGATCTCTCTATCTCTCGCTAGGGTTCGATGTTCCGGTGAGGAGAGCTCGGGTCGGCGGATCCAAGGCGGCGAGGAGGGGAAGTCGAGTGACAAGAGGAGAGGAGAGGAAAGGAGAGAGGACTGAGGAGAGACTAGTAGTAATACAGAAGGTGAAGTTCGACTGGGACATGTCTGTCTGAACCTGACGTTACTCTAAGAGCGTAGAGCTAGTTGAATCAATATTTTACTTATTGAACAGTGGGAAAAGAAAGAGACTAGCATGGAGATAAGAGATAGTCTCAAACGTTTCCCAATGCACTTCTCTCTCACATCACAATACTGAATGCTACTTTCTCTCCTCCATATTTAACTTTTTAGAGCTAATACTACCTTATACCATTGGAGACACTCTAAATGTTTTTGCTGCTACATTTCACACTACTATCTGGTCCCAAATCTTGCGCTAATCTGTGTTTCTGTTGCAACCACGATCTGCACAACGAAGTTAAGCTCCCAGGCACTGGTAACTGGTTTGACACCATCTAGGATGCCCACAAGAGAGAGTGCAGCGCTCCAATTCCATGCACAAATCGAGAATGATCAGGAGCATGGAACTAGACCGAATCAACCCAATCTCGGTGATCCACATGTTGAGCATGCGGGCTTGGGGCTAGATCGGGACGCGTTTGCTAGTGGGCCGCCCTCAGTCGTCGTCATATCCGCCCGATTCACCCGCATACAATAGAATCAGTCCGGGGCTTAGCAGATTTCTAGGTCCGCCCTGGTTGTCATCGTATGCGTTTGCTACTTTGGTCAGCATACAGGCCGGGTCC